>NW_024740002.1:0-11114 GCF_018991925.1 Homarus americanus | reverse complement strand
CAAGGAAGAGGACTTAAGCACGCTCTCCGCGGATGCGCCGGGCCAGCTGGATGTCCTTGGGCATGATGGTAACGCGCTTGGCGTGAATGGCACACAGGTTGGTGTCCTCGAAAAGACCCAGCAGGTAAGCCTCAGAGGCTTCCTGCAGAGCCATGACGGCAGACGACTGGAAGCGCAGGTCAGTCTTGAAATCCTGGGCGATCTCACGCACCAGGCGCTGGAAGGGCAGCTTCCTGATGAGTAGCTCTGTGCTCTTCTGGTAACGACGGATCTCACGAAGGGCGACGGTTCCGGGCCTGTAACGATGGGGCTTCTTGACACCACCGGTGGCTGGGGCGGACTTGCGAGCTGCCTTGGTGGCAAGCTGCTTCCGTGGAGCCTTGCCTCCAGTGGACTTGCGGGCAGTCTGTTTAGTACGGGCCATCTCGACGACGAAATAGTCAATACGGGCGGCCCGGTTGTTTTGTTGTTGTATAGATTGTCGGACCGTAGTCCGACACGGGCCTTTGCCTATAGGCGGCCCGTTTGGTGGTTCCGGCTGGAGCTCCAGGAGCAGCCAGACCGGATTGGGATTGGAGGTGGTCCCACCTGCAGATTGGAGGGATACTGCAGGTTGCAAGTGTGAGCGGACCTCCGATCAGTGGACGCTTACCACCAGCCCCCACTCTTGGACGTGGTCAGCTTCGGAGTGGCGCGCCCCCCGAACTGGGGTCCGCACTTGCTGGGAGAGGATGCTTTCTAAGCTATCTGGGTGGTGGGTATCGTGTGATGACCCGGAATAGGTGGTGAATGTGGTCTGTGTGGGCCTTTCGGGTTAGAGTGGCCGCTGGTGTTGTGTGTGTTTCTTGGGAGATTTGAGTTCTGTCTCGGAGGCTTTGTGTGACCTCGCAATCGAGGAGATAGTGTTCAAGTGGGTTGGCTGCTGGCTCCTGACAGTAGGTGCATTCCGTGACGTCATTTCCTATCATCTGCCAGGAGCACTTGTACCCTAGTCGTAGTCGGTGAAGGCTGACTTGGGCTTGTCTTGGAGTTTTCTTGTCTGCGAAAGGTGGTTCCCCTTTTGTGGCCGCCAGGTACCATTTGGCTGATTGGGAGCCAGCGTTGAGTGCGTGAAGGAAGCTCTTTTTGATGTGGAGCTTGGTAGTCTTTCTGAGGTGATTTTTGATCTGTTGCACACTTGCTGGAACTTGGATGTGTACGCTACTAGAACGTGTAGCTGCCTTGGCTGCTTCGTCTGCCACGTCGTTTCCTCCGATCCCTACATGACTGGGAATCCAGTGTAAGACGACTGGTCGGTTTTGGCTTTGGAATTCCTGTAGCTGTGCGAGGATCGAGGTGATGATGTGGACGTTGTCTCTTGGTTGACTGTGTTGCAGCGCCTGCATGGCCGGTTTCGAGTCCGTGTGAATTATGACGGACTTGTTGTGTTGTGTTGCAGCGTGTTGTAGGGCCTTTGAGATTGCTACCAGTTCTGTTTGTAGGGTGGAGCAGTCGTTGGAAAGTCTCCATTTGAGGGTCTGACCTTGGGTGTAGAAGGCCGCTCCGGATCTGTGATGTTTTGGGTCCACCGAGCCGTCTGTGAAGTATGATGCTGCATCAGCCGGTGTCTCGGTGGCTATGGCTTGGAGAGATATTTTTTGGAGGTCCTCCTTCTGGAGGTTGGCTTTACTATCGCCGAGGTCGGTGAATTTGAGTGTGGCTGGTGGAGGGCTCCATGGTGGAGGAACAGTGTAACCATTGTCTCGTGTGTCTTGGTTGTTCTTGACGAGTGTTTCTGCTTGCAGGTGTCGGATGACCTCGCTTGCCTCGTGCGACCAGGTGGCCCCTCGCACTCTGTGGTCGAGGTGGAGGGAGGCGCTGATTCGAATCTTGGCAACTGTGGGCTTGTCTGCTCTACAGATTTTGGCGAGGAGACCGGCTGTCACCTGCTTGACTCGTACTGCCAGGGGTGGTAGTTCGGTTTCCATTTGCAGATTGCAAATTCTGGTCCACATGGGTGCTCCGAGCATGGTCCTGAGAGCATTGTTTTGGATGACTTCTAGCTTAGCTATTCGGTCTTCTCTCAGTCCAATGAGTGCTGGAGCACTGTAATCTACCAGCGATCTGATGGCGGCCGTGTAGTAGGCTTTGAGCACATGAAGGTTTGCTCCTGCGGATTTGCTGGTGAGCGACCTCATTATATTGTGTCTGCTTTTCGTCCTGTGCCTGAGATACTCGAGTTGCGGCTTGAAGGTGAGTTTCTGGTCAAACCAGATTCCAAGACACTGGTGGGCGTTGGTCCAGACTACCGGCGTGTTTTGTATGGAGAGCAACTTGTCTGGTGTGTCTGTGCAGATGGCCATCGCTTTCGACTTGGCTGGATTTATCTTGAGTCCAAGTCTGTTGCACTCCTCTTCTATAAGTTGGAGTGCGTGTTGCGTGTTGGCTAGTCTGTTCGATCCTCTTACTATGAGCTGTAAGTCGTCTGCATAGCATAGGAGCTTGGCTGTTTGTCTGAAGGGAAGTTTGACTAGATTTTCCATCAGGACATTGAACAGCATTGGACTGAGGATGCCTCCTTGTGGGGTTCCGTTTTCGTGGACCCTGTAGCTTGAGGTTGCTCCTGAAAGCGTACTCGTGCTTCTCTCTGTGTGAGGTAGTTCTGGATCCACCCCAGCAACCTTCCTTTGACGCCTTTTTTAGCGAGCGTAGTTGTAATGGCCAAAGGATTTGCTAGTTCGAAGGCTTTCTCCAGGTCGAGGAAGACCACCAGAGCTGGTTTGTTGTCCACTGTGCTGAGTATCTCGGCGATGTTGTTGCCTGTGCCGGTGTTCTCGGTGTAAGCAAAGATGTGAGGGTGGGGGCTGCCTACTTTCCACTTGAGTCGGTTGAGAGCCATTCTTTCTCCGGTCTTCGCTATGCAGCTGAGAAGGGAGATGGGCCTCGGCTTGTCTGGTTCTCTGGGCTTCGGAATGGGCTGTATGTCTGCCTTCTTCCATTCCGGTGGGAGTCTTTGTGCTGTCCACGAAGCATTGATGGCTTGCAGCAGAGCCTCGTGTCCGGCTGTACCGGCATGAGAGAGCATGGAGTAGGTTATCCTGTCGGCCCCTGGAGCTGTATCCTTGCTTCGTTTTAGCGACTTCTGGAGTTCTTGCTGGTTGAATGGTCTGTCAGTGTCATCTTCACTGTTGCAGGCCTCTTCGATCATCTGGAGTCTGACCTGTCGCAGACGCCGTTGTGTCTCCTCCGCCTGTCTCGGGAGGTTTTTCGTTGCTGCTCGGTCAGAGAACAGTTTTGCAAGTCTCTCGGCTTCCTCTTCTGGGTTGGGATGAGTTGGTGGTGGTGGTGTTGCTTTCCCAGATGCCCTTCGGATCTGGGCCCACATCTTGCCAAGGGAGGTGTGCTCGTTCAGTTCGGAGCACCACTTGAGCCAGCTTGCGTTTTTAATTTCTTCCTTCTCTTCCCTGGTATCCTTGACTATGACTTGCAGGAGATGTCTGTTTGTTGCCGTGGGATGTCTCCTGTAGTTTCTTCGGGCCATGTTCACTCTGTGGTTGAGTTCTTTCACCCTGGGACAGTAGTACCAGTAATCATTGTACTGTCTTGATGTGGGTTTTGTTTTTGGGATAGCCTCTTCTGCCGCTAGGTGAAACGCCTCGACCAATTGGTGGTGGAGGGTTGTCTCATCCGCGGGTGCTGCGCCGGCCGGCTGTGATTTTTCGCGCCACTGAGCCAGGTGTTTCTTGAAGAGTCCCCAGTCTGCCTTTTGAGTGTTGTATCTCCATCTCGGGGGGGGGGGAGTGGGGAGTTTGTTCACCTTCAGCGTTGTTAGGGTGGCGAAGTGGTCACTGGTCAGCGTGGGGTGTATCTGCCAGGAGGCCGAAGGCTGTAGTGTACTGGAGACGAAGGTTAGATCTAGCCTTCCTCCCCTAGTGTGGGTGGGCTCTCCGGTGTTCAGGAGGCAGATCTCGGGTGTATCTTGAAAGGTGGTGTATAGGTGTAGGCCGTCTTCATTTGTGGGGCTTGCCGAGCTTAGGAAGGGATGATGTGCGTTGAAATCCCCTCCTATGAGTGTGGCGTGGTCGGCGGCCGCAGCAAATAATTGAGTAACCTCCAGTGAGCCCCTTGGGTTCTTGTAGATGTTGTGAACAGTTAATTCCCGTTCTTGGAGGGTTACTTTGACGGCCTGTGTCTCGATGTTTTCCCCACATGGAAATTGCTGCGTGACATCGGCGGAGGGTATGCTTGACTTGACCAAGATCATACATCCTCTTGTTGACGCCTGCGTGAAATGCCTCCTGTATGTCTTGTAACCGCTGAATTTGAAACAGTGGTGTTCTTGCAGAAGTGTTTCTTGTAGCAGTATGATGTCAAGCTTGTCCTTGGCTGCTGCTTCTTGTAGGAGGTGTTTCTTGTTTTTGATGCCCTGAGCATTCCATGTTAGGATGTTCAGGGTGCTGACGTTTTCCACCACTGTTTCATCGGGGACTTCTGGTGGTCCTCGATGGAGATGTCCAAGTTCGATTCCAACTGAATCAGGTCCATGTCTTCGTGTTCTGTGGTTTTTGCCTTCTGGGCCGTGGTTCGGTTCAGGGGAGTTGAAACGTCCAGGTTCTTTCTGGGAGCTGTCGGTATCTTGGGAGCTGTCGGTGTCTTGGGTTCTCTGGTGGCCTTCTTCGGTGTAGAGGGTACCTCGGCTGTTACTCGTGTGCGGACCGGCGTGGCTTCCTCCACTGAGGTGGCTGGAGCTGTGGCGACTTGCCCGAGGACGCTCCCCATGAGTATTTGGAGCTGTGTGGGTTGGATCTTGTGGCCCAGTAGTCCGGCTAGGCCCTCCGCGAAGGTCGTCAGTACATTGGCTAGGTCTGATATGTGTATCATTCCTTCTGGTGCCTTGGTGTGTGCTTCTTTTGTCTTTCTCGTGGTTGTCGTTTTCTGCTGCTTGGGTGGCTGAGGTGTGGCTGTAGTGAGGCCAGGAAACTGGGCTGCACTTTGGGTGTTGACTGGCTGAGGAGGTTGTCTTTGTTGTTTGGGCCTTTGGGTTCCCCACACGAAGGTACTTGGTGGGGCTGGTGTGTAGGCGGTGGGGGCCGGTCTTGCTGCTGGTCGGTTTGCCTGGACCCTCTTTGTTCTCTCGGAGCATCCAGGATTCCAGGCGTGGTGTTTGCCCCCGCAGTTGGCACACTTGGGGGCAATTTTTTCCCCATTTTTCCGCTTGGTGAGGCAGGACTGTGTGCCGTGCTTCTGTGCGCAGACTGCGCAGATTTCCCTGTACGTGCACCTTGTCTGATGGTGCCCGTATTTCTGGCATCTGAAGCATCGCAGGGGCTCTGGGACGAAGGGCCTCACTTCGTAGATCCCCCAGGTTTTGAGGTCTATGGTGCTGGGGGTGAGCCGTAGTGCGTTATGAGGACTTGTTTCGTGGTGGCCGTCTTGTCGGACAGGGGAGAGCATCTCTCGGCTTTTAGGATCTTCGGGTGGTTCTCCAGGGGTTCGAGAGGTAGTTCCTTTGGGTACCGGAGGACTACCGACTTCATCAGTTTCTGGGCGGGGTCCAGCTTTGTTGATGCAATGGTGGTGGTGTTTTGCAGGTAAGTGTCGAGGGTGGTGGCGGAGTCCTTGTCTTTGGGGTGAATAATCATCTCCCCCTTTAGGTTGGGCCGCACTGAGAATTTGGCCAGTGGATTTAGCTTTTCCATCTCTGTGACGGCGGCATATGTTGTTTTTGCGTCCGTTTTCGTGATCCGGAATTTTGGCAGTGTCGTTGGAGGTGAGCTGGTGGTGGTGATGGGTGCCTTGGGGGCTGCTTGACGGCAATCGTTTCCCGAAAAGGCACGTCGGCGTTTCTTATTTTCTACCTTCGTCCAATTGTCCTCAGTAGCGGTAGCAGTGGTGGTGGTGGTGGAGGTGGTGGTGGTGGTGGAGTTGTTGGAGGTGGTGGCAGAGTTCCTGCTTTTCAGGGCTTCGTTGAAGGCGCGTAACTGGTCTGCTTTCTCTGTGCGAAGCCTGTCGTGGTTCGGGTCGTCAGGTTGGCGGTTCAGGCGGGGATCGCGGTTAGGAGGGCGTACGCGCTCCATAACCGGGTTGTTGTTGTTGTTGTTGTTGTTGTTGTTGTTGTTTTAGATCCTACCTATTCCGGTTGAGTAAACAGCAAAGGAATTACAGCACTCCCCACTAGCTGGTGGTCGTAGAGTGGTTCCTGAGCTTCTCTCACGGAGCCCCGATTGGGGAAGCCTACTTCCTAGTGTATGTGACTGCTCACTTATAGACGTGAGCTAAGTGTGCCTATTTGGGAAGGATAAGGATTGCGACCCTCTTTCCAGGTGGACCCGCACGATCACGGTTTTCCTGGAAAGACTCGGCTGGGGAGGGTTTTGCTCCGACCCCCTTTCGTGTTCACAATCTCCTGGGAGGGAGGTGAACAGTTACAGGGGGGACCGCAGGACGAATACACTTTTGAGGGTGCAGGTCCCTAGGCCAGAGCGAAAAGGAAAAATGGTAGTAGAAGGAAAAGAGCTCAAACCACGCCGGGAATATCGCGCTATAACTGCTCTCCAGCTGGAGTGTGGGTCACTCACACCACCAGTGGGGAGGGCAAGCTAATGCTCGATAAACCGAGAACGCTCGTGAGTTGTTGTGGACGATGACATGAGGAGCTCATGTGCAGGACCACCGAGGGACTTGAGTCGGCGTAGGAGGTGGAGACGGAAACTGGAGGATTTGATAACTTCACTGACGTGTGGTTTCTAATTTAGTTTGTTGTCTATATGTATGTGTGTGTGTGTGTGTGTGTGTGTGTGTGTGTGTGTGTGTGTGTGTGTATACTACTGTACTTTTTAGATCCTCCTACGCAACCTAACCTATTATAGTTAAGTATAGTAGGCTATACACTATTTTGTTAGAATGTGTTATAAAATGAAATTGCATGTTATTATTATTAATATTATTATTATTAATATTATTATTATTATTATTAGTAGTAGTATTATTATTATTATTATTATTGTTATTATTATTACATGCTAATATAATACTAAGTTGCCCGCCAGATTTCCTCAGAGATGGGAGGAGCACATTGGCGGCGGTGTTGTTTATACTCCGCCCGATTACTGATTCCTATTCACCGAGCCAGAGCTGGCGGGCGGCGTGTTATGTGCCACGTTTTGTTTCCCATTGGGCGTACCGCTCAGCTGGGGAGTAGGAGATTTCATAAAAAGAAAGTTTGAGTGGAGAGCACACCTTTTCCTTCACATACAGTTATCTTAGACCATCTACTAGTATAATAGTTTGCACAAAAATACTCTACACTCTTTCTAGGTTATTGCTATGTTTTTTTTGTTTTTTTTTGACTTCTCATCAGATTGTGCATTCAACTAATATACACTATTAGTGTGTTTATTATTATGTTTTATAGTATTATTTCGTATAATATTGGGTAACACAATTAGAGTCACTAGTATAGTATATTATTGGGGTTTATAGCAGTTTGTGGTCTAATAGTATCATGCTTTATGAGTGGTGTTCTATGTAGTGATGATTAGGCAATAAAATATGCTTTGGGGGTTTATAGCAGTTTTTGTGGTCTACTAGTATCATGCTTTATGGGTGGTGTTCTATGTAGTGATGATTAGGCCATAAAATATGCTTTTGGTTTATTGCTAACAAAATATACTTTGCTCTACCGCTGTAGTGCAAAACATGGTGAAACTTACATACACCGTTAATAAAGTATTGATGAAGAAGAAGAAGAAGAAGAAGAAGAAGAAGAAGAAGAAGAAGAAGAAGAAGAAGAAGAAGAAGAAGAAGAAGAAGAAGAAGAAGAAGAAGAAGAAGAAGAAGAAGAAGAAGAAGAAGAAGAAGAAGAAGAAGAAGAAGAAGAAGAAGAAGAAGAAGAAGAAGAAGAAGAAGAAGAAGAAGAAGAAGAAGAAGAAGAAGAAGAAGAAGAAGAAGAAGAAGAAGAAGAAGAAGAAGAAGAAGAAGAAGAAGAAGAAGAAGAAGAAGAAGAAGAAGAAGAAGAAGAAGAAGAAGAAGAAGAAGAAGAAGAAGAAGAAGAAGAAGAAGAAGAAGAAGAAGGAAGAAGAAGAAGAAGAAGAAGAAGAAGAAGAAGAAGAAGAAGAAGAAGAAGAAGAAGAAGAAGAAGAAGAAGAAGAAGAAGAAGAAGAAGAAGAAGAAGAAGAAGAAGAAGAAGAAGAAGAAGAAGAAGAAGAAGAAGAAGAAGAAGAAGAAGAAGAAGAAGAAGAAGAAGAAGAAGAAGAAGAAGAAGAAGAAGAAGAAGAAGAAGAAGAAGTAAGAGGAAGAATTGTGGAGGGAATGAACAGTGAGATAATGTAAAGCCTCCGGGATGGCGGCAGCGTTTCTGTTATTAATATATAATAAGACAATAGGAAAATATGTTGTTGTCTCTACCTGTATTATTACCTTTGCGATAGCATGGTTCAATTTTGGGAGGACAGAGGAAGGAGCAGGAGGTTAGGAAGGGAGAGATAGTGTCTGTGATCCTCGGGCCACCACTCCTCGGATTGTGTCAGTTCAAGTTTAGAAGCTCCAACAACTTTCCTGAATACGAATTCGCAACCTTTCGATTTACAACAGGTACCTACTTACTGCTACAGTAGGTGAACAGGGACCAAGGGGGCTAGGAATAGTGTCCAAACAACTTGCTCCTGCCTGCCTGTGTGATGTAGTCGTGGCCAGAATTAGGTTAGGATACAGACACATCTGGCAAGTTAGTAACGCTGTACCCATACCGGAACACTCAGCATGTAAACTTGGTGATACACCTTTAAAGCACTATATTATTGAATGGGACACTGTCAAAGACTTCAGGCCACCTCACTTATTGTATCTTGAACTATGTCATTACTTCATTGAGGACATTACATTCTTGCTCTTTATCCCAAATTGGCTAGCTAGCTAGCTAGCCCACACTGATTAGTCTACAATTACAATATGACTCCAATGTATGCTGCTGGTAAATGTGTACTGTCAATGAACCAGAGTGAAAATAAGGTCGCCTCCCTTGCTGCTGCTGCTTCTGCTTCTGCTTCTGCTTCTGCGCCCTTCTAAGTCCCGTTTAAGTCCCCCACCCCAGGCCCCCGCAGTACCCCTTCACATCTACACCATTCTAAAACATTTTCACTCAATTTCCACATTACTATGCTAATTACACGTAAAATAGAGTGTTATCCTGCAAAACGTTGATGTCGTATATTTCTCTCTTTAAGTGATATCCTGTGGCTCCGAAAGGAGCCTGTTTGGTTAGGTTGTCTTGTGTGAACGAACCTTGGGTTCTTATTTCTTCTCTGTCTTCTTGGGAGGAGCACAGCTTGGATGTTAGGAAGGACACCCCCTTGGGCAATGGTGACTCCAGACAGGAGCTTGTTCAGCTCCTCGTCATTGCGAATGGCAAGCTGAAGATGACGTGGGATAATGCGGGTCTTCTTGTTGTCGCGGGCGGCGTTACCGGCCAGCTCGAGCACTTCTGCTGCCAGGTACTCCATGACGGCTGCAAGGTACACAGGGGCACCTGCACCAACGCGCTCAGCATAGTTGCCCTTACGCAAGAGACGGTGGATTCTACCCACGGGGAACTGGAGTCCGGCCCTGCTAGAACGGGAATTTGACTTGCCCTTCACTTTGCCTCCCTTGCCGCGTCCTGACATGTTGCTGCTGCTGCTTTTCGTGATAGGAGTTAAATTTCCGCCCGCCACCTTGGTCTTTTATACCAAGCTCAGGATCAGGCCAGGTGGCTGTCTCGCGGACCCAACCAATGTAAGAGAGCCGTAGCTGCAGCCAGTCTGATCCTGAGCGGCCCGCTCGGTATATAAGGAAAAGTTAGTCGGGCCAGTTTTCAATTCTCTCGCTCCGCGCCACGAGTAACTGTGCCGCCATGCCTCCCAAAACTTCCGGAAAGGCTGCCAAGAAGGCTGGAAAGGCCTAGAAGGCCATTGCCAAGGGTGACAAGAAGAAGAAGCGCAGGAGGAAGGAAAGCTACAGCATCTACATCTACAAGGTACTGAAGCAAGTGCACCCCGACACAGGAGTCTCCTCCAAAGCTATGTCCATCATGAACTCTTTCGTGAACGACATCTTCGAGCGCATCGCTGCCGAGGCTTCCCGCCTGGCGCACTACAACAAACGCTCCACCATTATAAGTCGGGAAATCCAGACAGCTGTCCGACTCTTGCTGCCCGGTGAACTGGCCAAGCATGCCGTGTCTGAGGGCACCAAGGCTGTCACCAAGTACACCTCTTCCAAGTAAGAGGTTACTTGTGCACAACAAACACGCCATCCCACTACTACAACTTAATCGGCTCCATCGGAGCCACAGTTACATGTTAAAGAGACAGTTACCGACAGTGATATATTGAGAGGGAAATAAATAAAAAAAAAATTATAATAATCTGCATTCTCTATTGGCGTAGAAACCGGACTAAATCGAAACATAATAAATAAATAAATAAATTCTGCGTGGAGTAGTTGTACACCCACTGAAAAGTGACATACATGGAGTGTGTTTGGGCTTCATTTCTTGTTTGCAGCACGCCTATTTCATGTAAACAATTTTTTTTTTTTTTTTTTTATTGTATGTTCTTTTATTTTATTTATTTATTTACTTACTTATTCTTTATATATTTATTTGTTACTAGCTCTTGTTTGTTGCACCCACCCACCTCCCGAATTGATGACCTACTATACAATCGTACCTCCACGAATGTTACCAACTTACCGTTAGGCGATTTGGGTAACCGAAATTAACGCTCTCCGACCACCAACCATTTAGATTGTCATGAAAATTATCTTCAGAACAGTTCTTTGGCCCTGAGAAGGGCCGAGTTATAGATGTCTGGTAGGTTTTGTTGTGCTTTCTGTTTTTCCCCAAGGAAGAGGACTTAAGCACGCTCTCCGCGGATGCGCCGGGCCAGCTGGATGTCCTTGGGCATGATGGTAACGCGCTTGGCGTGAATGGCACACAGGTTGGTGTCCTCGAAAAGACCCACCAGGTAAGCCTCAGAGGCTTCCTGCAGAGCCATGACGGCAGACGACTGGAAGCGCAGGTCAGTCTTGAAATCCTGGGCGATCTCACGCACCAGGCGCTGGAAGGGCAGCTTCCTTATGAGTAGCTCTGTGCTCTT
>NW_024740001.1:0-8067 GCF_018991925.1 Homarus americanus | reverse complement strand
TATTTGAAGTTATTTACTAATTTATATATTTTGAGATTAAGAAGTACCAAGATTTAGTTATGAAGAAAAGTGGATTTGGCCTCAGCTCCTGGCGGCAGGTCGAGAGTCATGCAGGTAAACAACCTTCGCTCAGCGGCCTACAGTACTGACACTCTGGGGGATTCATTTAACCTGGAAGCCTCGATAGTTTCAGGTGTTTTTGCCGTTATAAAGATATTGGAGGTAATTTATCCTTAGGTGGCCAATTTTGGTCAACGGGTAAACTCAGGAGGGGCGTCTGTCATTCTACCTCTTATATTTTCTCAGCATTTTCCTCAGCATGCGGTGAATTATAACCAGTTTAGTCTTAAATTACTGCTTGGTGGATGCTCTCGGGGGGTTGAATATGATCCTTATGTCAATACTGCTTGCGTGGCTATTAAAGTATTATGACCGCTTTATTACACAGGTGAGCTGCTGCCCCGACCACACCCATTATCTAGTGTAAACAGTGCTCCACCCTCCCTCTCTCCATTACTCCCCCTGTTTACCCCACCCTCCTATACAGCCCCCATCCTCCCTCTCTCCCTCACCCTCGCTCTCGCCCTCACCCTCCCTCTTTCCTTCACCCTCCCTCTCTTTACCATCCTCTCATACAGTCTCCATCCTCCCTCTCTCCCTCACCCCCTCACCCTCCCTCTCGCCCTCACCCTCCCTCGTTCCTTCACCCTTTCTCTCTCTACCATCCTCCCATGCAGTCGCCATCCTTACATACAGCCTCCATCCTCCCTCTCTCCCTCGTCCTCCCTCCCTCCCTCACTCACATGAATACGAGTTTTCACAATTTCTAGTGACGTAAGTTTTACCTTCCTCTGCCCCCATACACAACTAGAATTAAGAATTCATCACCATTTCACCATGTTTTTCATCATCTTTGTATTTATCTTTTATATTTATTCTTCTATCTCCTTCCCTCTTTCACTATATATCCCAATTATCTTCTCTCGATTGTTTTCTATAGTTGGCCTTCATCTCTCTCGCCTCACCTTCCTTTCACCCCTTGTTTCACCTCGTTCAATTTCTCTCTCATCCTCTCTATCCCTTTTTATCCATCTCCTGCCTGTCCCTGCCTCTTCCCCTTCCGTCCAGATATCTTCTAAATTCAGAACAAGGTAATAGATCAATCCCTCCCACACGCTGTTGACGGCTCCACCAGGAACCTATTGTGTTGTACAGTAGAGGGAAGGTATAACTAAGGTCGTCTTTGTTGTGTAGGGGAACATGCTCACCCATCCTGCCTGAAGTACTGTACTGGTCGGTAGATTCCGTCCTGGTCCATAGTCATGTGTAAATAATATGATTTTTTTTTTTGGGGGGGGGCTACTTAACAATAGTGAAAAGTGTTGTTATACCGCTTTCGCTCCCGTGTATAACCTTGGTGACAGCTGAGAAAAGCACACACACACACACACACACACACACACACACACACACAGGATAAAAGAAGAACTGAAAGACAGAGAAAGAAGGAGGAATTGAATTATTAATTAATCTCAGAGTGAGTGTTTGTCTCCCGCTCTTGGTAGTGGAAATTCTTTTTACTGTGAGTGTTCCCAGCCAGCCAGAGATTGAAGTGAGGAGAGAGAGAGAGAGAGAGAGAGAGAGAGAGTAAATACCAAATTATGTCTTATTCGTGGCTTCACTCTTACCTCCTCTTTTCTATCTCTTATCTTTCTCTCAGCCTTTACCACACCATATATTTATCATGCTTTATCACCTGATTACCATCCATGGATTTTTTCTCCCCAGTTAATGTATAAAAGTGTATTTTCTTTCACCCCATAAAATTTTAAGTTAAAGTTTTCTATACATTCTTCCCAAAAATTTTAAGTTTATTAAAAAAAAATCATACTCTCTTTTTATTATTATTATTATTATTATTATTATTATTATTATTATTATTATTATTATTATTATTATTATTATTATTATTATGATTATTATTATTATTATTATTATCATTATTATTATTATTATTATTATTTTTATTATTATTATTATTATTATTATTATTATTATTATTATTATTATTATTATTATTATTATTATTATTATTATTATTATCGTGAACAACAGAGTAAGTTCCCCCACCTCGCCCACCTGCCTCGTATCTCCCACACACTACTGGGGGAACCTCTCTACCTACCTACCTGTACCTACCTGCCTGCCTGCCCACTGACCCAACAATTTCAGTATTTTCATTTAGTTGATCTACAAAAACTCCTCTCGCTTAAATTAAACTGAAGTAAAAAAAATGGAAAATATATTAAATTTTATTGGTTAACTATTTCAGTTATGAATCACAAACTGTAACTATATTAATTCCTTTAGTTTGACAATAACAGTAAACTCAGCATCGTGAGTTAATGAGTTAGAGAAGGTGTAGTAGCTATTAGTGTGAGTGTTTGTTGTGTTAATATCAAACACAAAGTGGAAGAACAATATTTTCACTCAACTTTACTTTAATTAAGATCTTACACAACTTATTTACACTTTACTTCGCCAACCGTTAACTCGTATAAATATGTATTAGATTAATTGAAGGTATTGGTGCCAACACGTACAGTATATGTGGATCCTTATTAAAATATTTGAGGCTAAGCCGTATGATGCATTACAGGTTATGTATCATCTATACACCATTTGACACACTTCTAGAGAAATTAGTTGAATGTGGATTTATAACAGGTGTATGGCAAGGTTATTAAGACAAGGTAATTAATATATACTATTATTTACCTGTAATTAATGTGTACTATGTGGTTTATCTCGGTGCTGTCCTGATGGTCGGGTTATTTAGTCGTGCCTCAAGTAAGCCTGACAAGCTCACAACCATAATGGATTTAAAACTCCACCTCTAAGTTTATTTCCTTCAATAGTGAACGAATTGAACTGAAGTTTTAAGGCTCTCGCCGACGTGTCTGGAACTTCCCCAAAAGTTTCTCGAGAAGTTGATCTATGAAACAGGGTGGTCGATATTAGTGGATTGATTTTATTTTATTTTCTCACCTTATTATTTTGAAAAAAATTCATATTTAGTGATATTTCCCCGTAACTTATTTATTTGTTTATTTTTGCTCCCCGAGTCTCCGTCACCTACACCAGGCGTCAGCACAGTTCATCGTAATTACAGAGAGCGGCCATGGTTTTTGTGTGTGGTTAGTTAGAAGTTCCCCTGTATGTGTGTGTGTGTGTGTGTGTGGACCTCAATTCCCGAAAGTAAAATGGTGAAGGAATTCAGCTAAGATAACTTTCTTAACCAAATGTCAATCATTTGTCGTCGGGTGTTGAGCCAAGCAAGAAACAACTTGGAAAATATGAAACGATTCTTTCAGATATTGTGGCTCAAAGTTAAAGAGTTTGTTAACTCTATCATCCAAGAAATATGAAGTGTGTATTTATATACCAGGTGTTACACTGTATCTCAACACTGTATTCCTGGACCTTTTTATAGCAATTCAATAAAAGAAAAACGTAAAAATATTAGGGAGTTTAGGTCATGTCAATACCATAGTTCTTCCCCTGCGCTGCCACCTCGTCCCACCAATATTATGAAGTGTATGTGAATGTGTTCAGGGTGACGCTGGGTGTACTATATGAGAAGGTTAAGTGATACACATATACGGTCGATATATATATATATATATATATATATATATATATATATATATATATATATATATATATATATATATATATATACATATATATATATATATAAAGATAAGTTTATTATTTAGTTTTATTGTTCGTGTAATAATTTGATCAATAGTTATATAAATATTGATTGTAATTTACATTTACCTGAATATATAGTATAATCTTTCTGTTTCTTCTTAAAATATCTCTAAATCATAAGAGAATAAACTGGAAGGAGGAATATTTACCTGAGATTATTTTCCTTCCTGTCGTCTGGTTCTTTCCTCCTACGTAAGCTCGAGGGATATCAGACTAGAGGGAAATATGTGGAACCTGACAATATACTTCGTAAAAGAGGATTATATGTGGAGTTTTGTCGACGTTTGTGTGTGTGTGTGTGTGTGTGTGTGTGTGTGACAGTAACCACTACTACCATTATCATCCTCCACCACCACATCTATCACTATAAACATCCCCACTACCACCACTACCATTACAACATCACCACCTCCACCACCAACAACAACTACCACCACCACCACCACCAGCAACCACCACCACCACGACCAGCACAAACAACAACTACCACCACCACCACTACCACCACCACCAACAACAACCACCACCACCAACAACAGCAACCAGCACCACCACTACCAGCACAAAGAACAACTACCACCGCCAACAATAACCACCACCACTACCACCACCACCAACAACAACCACCACCACCACCACCACTACCACCACCACCAACAACAACAACAACCACCCCTACCACCACCACCAACAACAACAACAACTACCACCACCACCAACAACAACAACCACCATTCACTTTAATGTTCCAGCCTCAGAAAACTGAATACACTCACCCAGTTCTCTCCAAATTATATACCTTTTCCTTCCTGAACCTTCGACCAATATCATTTATCCTCAGTATATTTCTCGAAGCTATTCCATGTTTATTTTTTCCCTCCCTTCATCCTTTCCCTTTTTCCAAACTGTCATGAACATCTTTACTTTCTCATTTTATGGGTTGATAGTCTCCTGGAGGAGTTCCTTGGAATAGAAAAAGTTGGAGACTCACTATTTTTCTGGGTGTGTTTTTTTGTGTATGTGTTTCTTTGTTTGTTTTTTTTTACGTTTTTTTTTTACGTTTGAAGAATATCGACTAAGGAACACTGGGAAGAAGGAAAGGTTTACAGTGGATCAGATTAAAGTGGATGGGGATTAAAATAAAGGGTTTGGCTTTAGATCATTTACTTATCTCCATAGTCCCGAGATAGACAGACAGACAGACAGAGATAGAGAGAGATAGGAAGAGGAAAATACAGAGATAGAGTGAAGGAAGAAAACCAGAGAGAGAGAGAGAGAGAGAGAGAGACTATTAATCACTAAGGAATATCCCCAGACCATAACATTGTAGGTTGATCGGTCCTTCAGGCTTCAAATAAAAGGGTAAAACGTTCTTAAATCAGACTCTTGGTAACTACTATAAACTCCTTCTTTTGTGAACGTCACCAGAGTGTCAGCTGGGACAAGGAACAGCAGCAGGAAGAGTTGGGTCTTTTTGTTAATTCTTTTTTCTTATCACAGTGTTGTCTTTTTTTTAACTGGAACAGGACTTAAGAGAAACGTATAATATTTATCCCTTGTTTTTTCCAAGTTTTTAAGTGTTGAATTGTTAGATGTTTTCCAGCTCATGTTAACTTTAATCTGCCGTCTACTGCGGCCTAACTTGATCAGAAGGAGAGTTGTCTATAAAGTTAGAAGTCAGTCAACAATGCGATTAAATAAGATCAGGACTCGCCAAAATTTAGTCTTAGTTGCGGTTTTGTTATATTATATTACGTTACGTTATGTTATTTTTATGTTTTGTTATGTTAGGATAGGTTAGGTTAGGTTAGGTTAGGTTAGGTTAGGTTAGGTTAGGTTAGGTTAGGTTAAATTAGGTTAGGCTAGGTTGGCTTGGGTAGGGATGGGGCAGGTGACGTCAGGATAGACTAGAAGTGGGTTTCATTTATTTAATCACCCGACACTGCTGACGTAAGATTATTGTTGTCCCTTGATAAAAACACTAATTATAATAACACGGTAATGACTCTTGAGCAAACTTTCCAAATCGTAATAGTCACTGACAAGATTTATAAACATTTAAGAAATTTAGTTTGTCCAGTGACCTTTATGCATTAACTAAGTCGTTACCTTTATGAAACGAGATGCTAAGAATACTTCCAAGGTCATAAAGTTTGACGTAAGATCTCCAGAGCTCTTACCTGGTCGTAGTCTTTGACCCGAGATTTTAAGATATTAATAGATGAAGATTTTTGGCCTCCCACAATTCTCTAGAGCCGTGGTTGGTATGGGGAGGGGAGGGGACGTGAGGGTAGTAAGGGGAGGGGTGGCGTGAGGTTGGTACGGGAAGGGGAAGGTGGGCCGTGAGGTTGGTATGGGGAAAGGGTATGGGTGGCGTCAGATTGGTACGAGGAGGGGGAGGGGCGTGAGGTAGGTACAGGGAGGTGGCGTGAAATTAGGTACGGGAGGGCGGCGTGGGAGGGTAGGTACAGGGGAGGGGGAGGGGGCGTGGGGTAGGTACAGGGAGGGGGAGGGGGCGTGTAAGGTAGGGCTGCAGGGAGGAGGGGGCGTGAGGAGGCCAGGTACAGGGAGGAGGGCGTGGGAAGTATTGGGTGTGCAGGGGAGGGGGCGTGAGGTAGGTGCAGAGGGGCGTGAGGTAGGTACAGGGGGGGGGGGAGGAGGGGGCGTGAGGTAGGTGCAGGAGGAGGGGGCGTGGGGTAGGTGCAGGAGGGGGCGTGGGGTGGGTGCAGGAGGGGCGGGTGGGTGCAGGGGGAGGGGGCGTGAGGTAGGTGCAGGGGGAGGGGCGTGGGGGTACAGGGGAGGGCGTGGGGCGGGTGCGGGGAGGGTGGGGGGGCGTGGGGTAGGTGCAGGGGAGGGAGGGGGCGTGAAGTGGGTACGGGGAGGGAGGGAGGCGTGGGGGTGGGTACGGGGGAGGAGGGGCGTGAGGTAGGTACCCAGGGACGAGGAGGGCGTTAGGTAGGTACGTGGGTACAGGGAGGGGGGCGTGAGGTAGGTACGGGGAGGGGGAGGGGGGCGTGAGGTAGTTACGGGGAGGGGGGCGTGAGGTAGGTTCGGGGAGGGGGAGGGGGGCGTCAGGTAGGTACTGGGAGGGGGAGGGGTCGCGTGATGCCATATGAAAAATGTATATATATACTGACGTTATAGTTATCTCGGTCAGACTGTAACATTTACTCGCCAAAACCCAAGACCCCTTGACAAGACCTCCACCATCACCTGCCCATTTAAGACTCATCCTGCCTGGAAGACGGTCCTCAAAGTCTAAAACGTGCAGAAGATCTTGTAGTTAGTGTCTTGCTTGGCCTTCTGGAGCCAGGGAGGAGAATCCTAGCTAATTAACAGATCTCCTGGGACTTACACCAGCAAACTAATGGACACTTCTGGAGAGAGAGAGAGAGAGATAGATCACATCAAGGATGGTGTGAATAATATTGTGTTTAAAGTATTCACATATCACTTAACATATGTATTGTTGATGTTTATATAAAAAATTAGCCAAGAATCAAGTTATTTTCACTGTTCAGGAAGTTGGTTTAACTATTTCAATCTTAAGCATTTGATAGTAAACTGTTAAACACATTCGTCAATTCGCTTATAGAGAAAAGAAGAGGAAGAAAGAAATGAGAGAGTTAGTCTTTCTCCTAACAAGGTTCGCTTCCGTCTCGTGAAGGTGTTAAGTTACCTGCTGGGGGGGAGGGAGAGACCCGCCCTGCGTCTGTTTGTTGGTTCATCCTGTATGTCTGTTTTTAACGAGGGTAACTTAAGACAATGGCTACCAGAATAATATATTAACCTCGACACAAAACTTCAAGCTTCATTCATTTTCTTTTAATTTACAGGATGGAAAAGTGATTTGTCAGAGTAAAACTTGTGTTGACATAAAAGGGAATATATTTACCTTGTCGCCGAATGGGAGAGAAGACCGTGTGCAAGTTTCATTCGCGCGTGCGTAAATCTCTCTCTCTCTCTCTCTCTCACCAACGCCTAGCCCCGCGTCTCAACCCTCTCACAACCTGCCAGGCCTGACTTTGTACACCTGGCCGAGTCAGTCACCATTACTCAGGTGTTGTGTGTCGCCTCTGCTGCTGGACTGTTTCACTAACACTCTCAACTGCCTCACAACTTGCTGCCGCGTCTTGAAACTTGTGAAATGCAGGTACCCCCCCCCCCCGCTCTCTCTCTCTCTCTCTCTCTCTCTCTGCCCTTTTTAATTTTCTTCTTGTTTCTCTTAATTATCACATCATCTTTTTTATTCAGTTGGTTCTAATTCTCTCTTTCCATTAATTGTGGAGA
>NW_024740000.1:0-14812 GCF_018991925.1 Homarus americanus | reverse complement strand
AGTATAACAAAGGCCCCTAATGGAGTATAACAAAGGCCCCTGATCCAGTTTAACAAAGTCCCAAGATCGAGTATAACATAGTCCCCTCATCGAGTATAACAAAGTCCACTGATCGAGTATAACAAAGTCCCCTTACCGAGTATAATAAAGCCCCGGATCGAGTATAACAAAGTCTCCTTGTCGAGTATAATAAAGGACCCTAATGGACTATAACAACGTCTCAGCATCGAGTATAACAAAGTCCCCTAATCGAGTATAACAAAGTCCCCTGTTCGAGTATAACTAAGTCCCTGATCGAGTTAAACAAACCCCCCTCATCGAGTATAACAAAGTCCCCTGATCTAGTGTAACAAAGTCCTCTGACCGAGTCTAGCAAAGTCCACTAATCGAGTATAACTAAGTCCCCTCATTGAGTTTAACAAAGGACCCTAATGGAGTATAAAAAATTCCCAAGATCGAGTATAACAAAGTCTTCTGATCGAGTATAACAAAGTCCCCTGATCGAGTATAACAAAGCCCCCTAATCGAGTATAACAAAGTCCCCTGATCGAGTATAACTAAGTCCCCTGATTGAGTATAACAAAGGATCCTAATGGAGTTAAACAAAGTCCCAAGATCGAGTATAACAAAGTCCCCTCATCGAGTATAACAAAGTTCCCTGATCGAGTATAACAAAGTCCCATGATCGAGTAAAACAAACACCCCAGATCGAGTATAACAAAGTCCTTGATCGAGTATAAAAAAGCCCCCTAATCGAGTATAACAAAGTCCTCTGATCGAGCATAACAAAGTCCCCTGATCGAGTATAACAAAGCCCCCTGCTCGAGTATAACTAAGGCCTCTGGTCGAGTATAACAAAGTCCCCTCATCGAGTATAACATAGTCCCCTGATCGAATATAACAAAGTCCCCTGATCGAGTATAACAGGGTCCCCTGATCGAGTATAACAAAAAGTCGCCTGATCGAGTATAACAAAGTCCATGATTGAGTATAACTAAGTCCCTGATTGAGTTCAACAAAAGGACCCTAATGGAGTATAATAAAGCCCCGGATCGAGTATAAAAAAGTCCCCTGATCTAGTATAACAAAGTCCCCTGATCGAGTATAACAAAGTCCCCTAATCGAGTATAACAAAGTCCCCTGATCGAGTATAACTAAGTCCCTGATCGAGTTAAACAAAGCCCCCTCATCGAGTATAACAAAGTCCCCTGATCTAGTGTAACAAAGTCCTCTGATCGAGTAAAATAAAGTCACCTGATCAAGTATAATATAGTCCCCTGATCGAGTATAACAAAGTCCTCTGATCGAGTATAATAAAGGACCCTAATGGACTATAACAAAGTCTCAAGATCGAGTATAATAAAGGACCCTAATGGACTATAACAAAGTCTCAAGATCGAGTATAACAAATCCCCTGATCGAGTATGACAAAGTCCCCTGATCGAGTACAACACAATCCCCTGATCGAGTATAACAAAGTCCCCTAATCGAGTATAACCTATTCCCCGACTCGAGTATATCAAAGGCCTTGATTTAGTAAACAAAAGTCCCTGATCAGGTAAAAACAAAGTCCCTGATCCGAGTATAAAGGTCAAGATCCGAGTAAATAAGCCCCTGATCAGGTATAACAAAAGTCCGCTGATCCGGGTTTAACAAAGTCCAAGATCGAGTTTAACAAAAGTCCGAGATCGAGTATAACAAAGAATCCCCTCATCGAGAATAACCAAAGTCCCTGATCCGGAGTATAACTAAGTCCCATAATTGAGTATAACAAAGGACCCTAATGGAGTATAACAAAGTCCCAAGATCGAGTATAACAAAGTCCTCTGATCGATTAAAACAAAGTCCCCTGATCGAGTATAACAAAGTCCCCAGATCGAGTATAACAAAGTTCCCTGACCGAGTATAACTAAGTCCCCTGATCGAGTATAATAAAGGACCCTAATGGAGTATAACAAAGTCTCAAGATCGAGTATAACAAAGTCCCCTGATCGAGTGTGACAAAGTCCCCTGATCGAGTATAACAAAGTCCCCAGATCGAGTATAACAAAGTCCCCTGATCGAGTATAACAAAGTCCACTGATCGAGTAAAACAAAGCCCCCTCATCGAGTATAACAAAGTCCCCTGATCGAGTATAACAAAGTCCCCTGTTCGAGTGTAACAAAGTCCTCTGATCTAGTATAACAAAGCCACCTCGTCGAGTATAACAAAATCCCCTGATCGAATATAACAAAGTCCCCTAAACGATTATAATAAAGTCCCCTGATTGAGTATAATAAAGTCCCCTGATCAAGTATAACAAAGCCCCCTAATCGAGTATAACAAAGTCCCTTGATCGAGAAAAACAAAGCACCCTGATCGAGTATAACAAAGTCCCCTGATCGAGTATAACAAAGTCCCCTGTTCGAGTATAACAAAGTCCCCTAATCGAATATAACAAAGTCCTTGATCGAGAAAAACAAGACCCCTGATCGAATAGAGCAAAGTCCCCTGATCGAGTATAACAAAGTCCCCTGATCGAGTATAACTAAGTCCCCTGATCGAGAATAATAAAGTACCCTGATCTAGTGTAACAAAGTTCTCTGATCGAGTATAACAATGTCCCCTAATCGAGTATGACAAAGCCCCCTCGACGAGTATAACAAAGTCCCCTGATCGAGTATAACAAAGTCCCCTGACCGAGTATAACAAAGTCCCCTGATCGAGTATAACAAAGTCCCCTGATCGAGTAAAACAAAGCCCCCCTCATCGAGTATAACAAAGTCAGCTGATCGAGTTTAACAAAGTCCCAAGATCGAGTTTAACAAAGTCCCAAGATCGAGTATAACAAAGTCCCCTCATCGAGAATAACAAAGTCCCCTGATCGAGTATAACAAAGGCCCCTGGTCATGTATAACAAAGTCCCCTGATTGAGTAAAACAAATTCTCCTGATCGAGTATAACAAAGTCCCCTGATCGAGTAAAACAAACACCCCTGATCGAGTATAACAAAGTCCCCTCATCGAGTATAACAAAGCCCCCTCATCGAGTATAAAAAAGTCCCCTTATCGAGTATAACTAAGTCCCATGATTGAGTATAACAAAGGACCCTAATGGAGTATAACAAAGTCCCAAGATCGAGTATAACAAAGTCCTCTGATCGATTAAAACAAAGTCCCCTGATCGAGTATAACAAAGTCCCCTGATCGAGTATAACAAAGTCCCCTGACCGAGTATAACTAAGTCCCCTAATCGAAGTTGCATTAAAGGACCCTAATGGAGTATAACAAAGTCTCAAGATCGAAAGTATAACAAAGTCCCCGATCGAAAGTATGACAAAGTCCCTGATCGAGTATAACAAAGTCCTTGATCGAAAGAGTAACAAAGTCCCTGATCGTGAGTATAACAAAGTCCCCTGATCGAGTAAAACAAAGCCCGCTTCATCGAAAAAAGTATAACAAAGTCCCCTGATCGAGTATAACAAAGTCCCCTGTTCGAGTGTAACAAAGTCCTCTGATCGAGTATAACAAAGCCACCTCGTCGAGTATAACAAAATCCCCTGATCGAGTATAACAAAGTCTCCTAATGCATTATAATAAAGTCCCCTGATTGAGTATAATAAAGTCCCCTAATCAAGTATAACAAAGTCCCCTGATCGAGTATAACAAACTCCCCTGATCTAGTGTAACAAAGTCCTCTGATCGAGTATAGCAATGTCCCCTAATCGAGTATAACAAAGTCCCCTGATCGAGAATAACAAAGTACCCTGATCGAGTATAACAAAGTCCCCTGATCGAGTATAACAAAGTCCCCTGTTAGAGTATAACAAAGTCCCCTGATCTAGTATAACAAAGTCCTCTGATCGATTAAAACAAAGTTCCTCATCGAGTATAACAAAGTCCCCTGATCGAGTATAACAAAGTACTGATCGAGGCGTAACAAAGTCCCCTGATCGAGTATAACAAAGTCCCCCAGTGAGAGCAACAAAGTCCCCTGATCGAGTATATAACAGTCCTCTGATCGATTAAAGCTCAAAGTTCCTGATCGAGAACAAAGTCCCCTGGTCGAGTATAACAAAGTCCCCTGATCGAGTATAACTAAGTCCCCTGATCGAGTATAATAAAGGACCGTAATGGAGTATAACAAAGTCTCAAGATCGAGTATAACAAAGTCCCCTCATCGAGTATGATAAAGTCCCTGATCGAGTATAACAAAGTCCCCTGATCGAGTATAACAAAGTCCCAAGATCAAGTTAATCAAAGCCCTCTGATCGAGTATAAAAAAGTCCGCTAATCGAGTTTAACAAAGTCCCAAGATCGAGTTTAACAAAGTCCCAAGATCGAGTATAACAATGTCCCCTCATCGAGAATAACAAAGCCCCTGATCGGGTATAACAAAGGCCCCTGGTCGTGTATAACAAAGTCCCCTGACCGAGTATAACTAAGTCCCCTGATCGAGTATAATAAAGGACCCTCATGGAGTATAAGAAAGTCTCAAGATCGAGTATAACAAAGTCCCCTCATCGAGTATGACAAAGTCCCTGATCGAGTATAACAAAGTCCCCTGATCGAGTAAAACAAAGCCCGCTCATCGAGTATAACAAAGTCCCCTAATCGAGTATAACAAAGTCCCCTGTTCGAGTGTAACAAAGTCCTCTGATCGAGTATAACAAAGTCACCTCGTCGAGTATAACAAAATCTTCTGATCGAGTATAACAAAGTCCCCTAATCCATTATAATAAAGTCCCCTGATTGAGTATAATAATGTCCCCTGATCAAGTATAACAAAGTCCCCTGATCGAGTATAACAAAGTCCCTTGATCGAGAAAAACAAAGCCCCCTTATCGAGTATAACAAAGTCCCCTGATCGAGTATAACAAATTTCTGATCGAGTATAACAAAGTCCCTGATCGAGCTTTAACAGCCCTTGATCGAGTATAAGAAAGTGTCTCGACCGAATATATAACAACAAAGTCCTAGTTGAGAGTATACAAGCTCTGATCGAGGTAACAAAGCCCTCAATCGGAGCATAACAAAGTCCCCTGATCGATTACAACAAAGTTCCCTTGATCCAGTATAACAAAGGCCCCTAATGGAGTATAACAAAGGCCCCTGATCCAGTTTAACAAAGTCCCAAGATCGAGTATAACATAGTCCCCTCATCGAGTATAACAAAGTCCCCTGATCGAGTATAATAAAGTCCCCTTACCGAGTATAATAAAGCCCCGGATCAAGTATAACAAAGTCCCCTGATCTAGTATAACAAAGTCCCCTAATCGAGTATAACAAACTCCCCTGGTCGAGTATAACAAAGTCCCTTATCGAGTATAATAAAGCCCCGGATCGAGTAAAACAAAGTTCCCTGATCGAGTATAATAAAGGACCCTTGGACTATAACAACGTCTCAAGATCGAGTATAACAAAGTCCCCTAATCGAGTATAACAAAGTCCCCTGATCGAGTATAACTAAGTCCCTGATCGAGTTAAACAAAGCCCCCTCATCGTGTATAACAAAGTCCCCTGATCTAGTGTAACAAAGTCCTCTGATCGAGTCTAACAAAGTCCCCTAATCGAGTATAACTAAGTCCTTTCATTGAGTTTAACAAAGGACCCTAATGGAGTATATGAAAGTCTCAAGATCGAGTATAACAAAGTCCCCTCATCGAGTATGACAAAGTCCCCTGATCGAGTATAACAAAGTCCCCTGATCGAGTAAAACAAAGCCCGCTCATCGAGTATAACAAAGTCCCCTAATCGAGTATAACAAAGTCCCCTGTTCGAGTGTAACAAAGTCCTCTGATCGAGTATAACAAAGCCACCTCGTCGAGTATAACAAAATCCCCTGATCGAGTATAACAAAGTCCCCTAATCGATTATAATAAAGTCCCCTGATTGAGTATAATAATGTCCCCTGATCAAGTATAACAAAGTCCCCTGATCGAGTATAACAAAGTCCCTTGATCGAGAAAAACAAAGCCCCCTGATCGAGTATAACAATGTCCCCTGATCGAGTATAACAAAGTCCCCTGATCGAGTATAACAAAGTCGCCTGATCGAGTTTAACAAAGCCCCCTGATCGAGTATAAGAAAGGCCCCTGACCGAATATAACAAAGTCCCTAGTTGAGTATATACAAAGTCTCCTGATCGAGTATAACAAAGCCCCCTGATCGAGCATAACAAAGTCCCCTGATCGATTACAACAAAGTCTCCTGATCCAGTATAACAAAGGCCCCTAATGGAGTATAACAAAGGCCCCTGATCCAGTTTAACAAAGTCCCAAGATCGAGTATAACATAGTCCCCTCATCGAGTATAACAAAGTCCCCGGATCGAGTATAACAAAGTCCCCTTACCGAGTATAATAAAGCCCCGGATCGAGTATAACAAAGTCCCCTGATCTAGTATAACAAAGTCCCCTGATCGAGTATAACAAAGTCTCCTGTCGAGTATAACAAAGTCCCCTTATCGAGTATAATAAAGCCCCGGATCGAGTATAACAAAGTTCCCTGATCGAGTATAATAAAGGACTCTAATGGACTATAACAACGTCTCAAGATCGAGTATAACAAAGTCTCCTAATCGAGAATAACAAAGTCCCCTGATCGAGTATAACTAAGTCCCTGATCGAGTTAAACAAAGCCCCCTCATCGAGTATAACATAGTCCCCTGATCTAGTGTAACAAAGTCCTCTCATCGAGTCTAACAAAGTCCCCTAATCGAGTATAACTAAGTCCCCTCATTGAGTTTAACAAAGGACCCTAATGGAGTATAACAAAGTCCCAAGATCGAGTATAACAAAGTCTTCTCATGGAGTATAAAAAAGTCCCCTGATCGAGTATAACAAAGCCCTGATTGAGTATAACAAGACCCTAATGGAGTTAAGTCCATGACGAGTATACCAGTCCTGATCGAGTATAACAAAGTCCCCTGATCGAGTTTAACAAAGCCCCCTGATCGAGTATAAGAAAGGCCCCTGACCGAATATAACAAAGTCCCTAGTTGAGTATAACAAAGTACCCTCATCGAGTATAACAAAGGCCCTTTATCGAGTATAACAAAGACCCCTGGTCGAGTATAACAAAGGCCCCTGATCAAGTATAACAAAGGACCCTATTGGAGTATAACAAGGTCCCAAGATCGAGTATAACATAGTCCCCTCATCGACTATAACAAAGTCCCCTGATCGAGTATAACAAAGTCCCCTTAACGAGTATAATAAAGCCCCGGATCGAGTATAACAAAGTCCCCTAATCTAGTATAACAAAGTCCCCTGATCGAGTATAACACAGTCCCCTGGTCGAGTATAACAAAGTCCCCATATCGAGTATGATAAAGCCCCGGATCGAGTATGACAAAGTTCCCTGATCGAGTATAATAAAGGACCCTAATGGACTATAACAACGTCTCAAGATCGAGTATAACAAAGTCCCCTAATCGAGTATAACAAAGTCCCCTGATTGAGTATAACTAAGTCCCTGATCGAGTTAAACAAAGCCCCCTCATCGAGTATAACAAAGTCCCTTGATCGAGAAAAACAAAGCACCCTGATCGAGTATAACAAAGTCCCCTGATCGAGTATAACAAAGTCCCCTGATCGAGTATAACAAAGTCCCCTGATCGAGTTTAACAAAGCCCCCTGATCGAGTATAAGAAAGGCACCTGACCGAATATAACAACGTCCCTAGTTGAGTATATACAAAGTCTCCTCATCGAATATAACAAAGCCCCCTGATCGAGCATAACAAAGTTCTTTGATCGATTATAACAAATTCCCCTGATCCATTATAACAAAGGCCCCTAATGGAGAAAAACAAAGGCCCCTGATCGAGTTTAACAAAGTCCCAAGATCGAGTATAACAAAGTACCCTCATCGAGTATAACAAAGGCCCTTTATCGAGTATAACAAAGACCCCTGGTCGAGTATAACAAAGGCCCCTGATCAAGTATAACAAAGGAACCTATTGGAGTATAACAAAGTCCCAAGATCGAGTATAACATAGTCCCCTCATCGACTATAACATAGTCCCCTGATCGAGTATAACAAAGTCCCCTTAACGAGTATAATAAAGCCCCGGATCGAGTATAACAAAGTCCCCTAATCTAGTATAACAAAGTCCCCTGATCGAGTATAACACAGTCCCCTGGTCGAGTATAACAAAGTCTCCCCTTATCGAGTATAATAAAGCCCCCAGATCGAGGTATAACAAAGTTCTAGTCGAGTATAATAAGGACCCACAAAATGGACTATAACAATCTCAGATCGAGTATAACAAAATTACTAATCGGGTATAACAAAAGTCCTGATCGGTAACTAGGGCCTGATCAGGTGTATAAGTCCTCTGATCGAGTATAACAAAGCCACCTCGTCGAGTATAACAAAATCCCCTGATCGAGTATAACAAAGTCCCCAAATCGATTATAATAAAGTCCCCTGATTGGGTATAATAATGTCCCCTGATCAAGTATAACAAAGTCCCCTGATCGAGAATAACAAAGTTCCTTGATCGAGAAAAACAAAGCCCCATGATCGAGTATAACAAAGTCCCCTGATCGAGTATAACAAAGTCCCCTGATCGAGTATAACAAAGTCCCCTGATCGAGTTTAACAAAGCCCCCTGATCGAGTATAAGTAAGGCCCCTGACCGAATATAACAAAGTCCCTAGTTGAGTATATACAAAGTCTCCTGATCGAGTATAACAAAGCTCCCTGATCGAGCATAACAAAGTCCCCTGATCGATTACAACAAAGTCCCCTGATCCAGTATAACAAAGGCCCTAATGGAGTATAACAAAGGCCCCTGATCCAGTTTAACAAAGTCCCAAGATCGAGTATAACATAGTTCCCTCATCGAGTATAACAAAGTCCCCTGATCGAGTATACCTTACCGCGTTATAATAAAGCCCCGGATCAGGTACCGTAAAGTCCTAATCTGGTATAGCAAAAGCCCCTGATCATTATAAGTATGGCCCTGACCGAATATAACAAAGTCCCTAGTTGAGTATATACAAAGTCTCCTGATCGAGTATAACAAAGCCCCCTGATCGAGCATAACAAAGTCCTCTCATCGATTACAACAAAGTCCCCTGATCCAGTATAACAAAGGCCCCTAATGGAGTATAACAAAGGCCCCTGATCCAGTTTAACAAAGTCCCAAGAACGAGTATAACATAGTTCCCTCATCGAGTATAACAAAGTCCCCTGATCGAGTATAACAATATCCCCTTAACGAGTATAATATAGCCCCGGATCGAGTATAACAAAGTTCCCTGATCGAGTATATTAAATGACCCTAATGGACTATAACAACGTCTCAAGATCGAGTATAACAAAGTCCCCAAATCGAGTATAACAAAGTCCCCTGATCGAGTATAATAAAGTCCCCTGATCGAGTATAACAAAGTCCCCTGATCGAGTTTAACAAAGCCCCCTGATCGAGTATAAGAAAGGCCCCTGACCGAATATAACAAAGTCCCTAGTTGAGTATATACAAAGTCTCCTGATCGAATATAACAAAGCCCCCTGATCGAGCATAACAAAGTCCCCTGATCGATTATAACAAAGTCCCCTGATCCAGTATAACAAAGGCCCCTAATGGAGAATAACAAAGGCCCCTGATCGAGTTTAACAAAGTCCCAAGATCGAGTATAACAAAGTACCCTCATCGAGTATAACAAAGGCCCTTTATCGAGTATAACAAAGACCCCTGGTCGAGTATAACAAAGGCCCCTGATCAAGTATAACAAAGGACCCTATTGCAGTATAACAAAGTCCCAAGATCGAGTATAACATAGTCCCCTCATCGACTATAACAAAGTCCCCTGATCGAGTATAACAAAGTCCCCTTACCGAGTATAATAAAGCCCCGGATCGAGTATAACAAAGTCCCCTAATCTAGTATAACAAAGTCCCCTGATCGAGTATAATACAGTCCCCTGGTCGAGTATAACAAAGTTCCCTTATCAAGTATAATAAAGCCCCGGTTCGAGTATAACAAAGTTCCCTGATCGAGTATAATAAAGGACCCTAATGGACTATAACAACGTCTCAAGATCGAGTATAACAAAGTCCCCTAATCGAGTATAACAAAGTCCCTGATCAGAGTATAACTAAGTCCCTAGTCGAGAGTTAAGCAAAGCCCCCTCATCGAGTATAACAAAGTCCCTTGATCGAGAAAAACAAAGCATCCTGATCGAGTATAACAAAGTCCCCTGATCGAGTATAACAAAGTCCCCTGATCGAGTATAACAAAGTCCCCTGATCGAGTTTAACAAAGCCCCCTGATCGAGTATAAGAAAGGCCCCTTGACCGAATATAACAAAGTCCCTAGTTGAGTATATACAAAGTCTCCTGATCGAATATAACAAAGCCCCCTGATCGAGTATAACAAAGTCCCCTGATCGATTATAACAAAGTCCCCTGATCCAGTATAACAAAGGCCCCTAATGGAGAATAACAAAGGCCCCTGATCGAGTTTAACAAAGTCCCAAGATCGAGTATAACAAAGTACCCTCATCGAGTATAACAAAGGCCCTTTATCGAGTAAAACAAAGACCCCTGGTCGAGTATAACAAAGTCCCCTGATCAAGTATAACAAAGGACCCCTATTGGAGTATAACAAAGTCCCAAGATCGAGTATAACATAGTCCCCTCATCGAGTATAACAATGTCCCCTGATCGAGTATAACAAAGTCCCCTTACCGAGTATAATAAAGCCCCGGAACGAGTATAACAAAGTCCCCTGATCTAGTATAACAAAGTTCCCTGATCGAGTATAATAAAGGACCCTAATGGACTATAACAACGTCCCAAGATCGAGTATAACAAAGTCCCCTGATCTAGTGTGTCGCGATCCCACTACCCTTTATACTTGGGGAGTGAATCCTACCCCAAGTTATTAACAAATAAAGGAACAAATAGGGAACACGGCAATAATTATCCTCACCAAAAACCTACTCAACTAAATGTACTTGAAAAAATAAGAACAGTTGAAATAAGTGAATCACAAAAGGGAAGATAATTAATTAATTCAATTTATGTTCAAAGGGAGTAATGACTAGCAAACATGAATTTAAGGGAATAAGTAAGTGTATAATAAAATAAGAGTGATGCCGGAAGGGCGAAAATATGCTGTAAGGAGTTAGAACAAACAAATATTACTTAACATTACTATATTACACAAGACATACGAAATATATATATACAACAATCACTACAAAATGATTATCCCTACCAAACAGGAGATACCTTACCACCAGGATCCCTTCCTAGGCCTAACTAAACGTGTCACTAATACCTGATACCCCAAGGGCATTGCAGAAGACTGGATAAAGCACTAGACAAGGGTCAAGGCTAGAGAACGAATGGACACGTCTAACCTATGCCACGGTTTTTTCGCTACTGGCGAAGCGTGGGCACGCCGAGGAGCGCGCCTCATATCACATGATCCAGGACATTTGCTGGATATTTTATATAATCAATTAATACTACTCTTGAGTTGACTTAACAGAGTAAGACAATGATGCATATTAATAACATACATAAATATACAATTAACCTAAGTAACTAAGAACAATAATAATATAATAAGTACAATTAACAATTTATTAATAGCTTGTATGAAATGTAGGCGTGAACATATACCTCACGCTATGCGAGTTCCCGAGCGCTCAGGCACGTGACAAGTGTAACAAAGTCCTCTAATCGAGTCTAAAAAAGTCCCCTAATCGAGTATAACTAAGTCCCCTCATTGAGTTTAACAAAGGACCCTAATGGAGTATAACAAAGTCCCAAGATCGAGTATAACAAAGTCTTCTGATCGAGTATAACAAAGTCCCCTGATCGAGTATAACAAAGCCCCCTAATCGAGTATAACAAAGTCGCCTGATCGAGTATAACAAAGTCCCCTGATCGAGTATAACTAAGGACCCTAATGGAGTAAAACAAAGTCCAAAGATCGAGTATAACAAAGTCCCCTCATCGAGTATAACAAAGTTCCCTGATCGAGTATAACAAAGTTCCATGATCGAGTAAAACAAACACCCCTGATCGAGTATAACAAAGTCCTTGATCGAGTATAAAAAAGCCCCCTAATAGAGTATAACAAAGTCCCCTGATCGAGCATAACAAACTCCCCTGATCGAGTATAACAATGCCCCCTGATCGAGTATAACTAAGGCCTCTGGTCGAGTATAACAAAGTCCCCTCATCGAGTATAACATAGTCCCCTGATCGAGTATAACAAAGTCCCCTGATCGAGTAAAACAAAGTCCCCTGATAGAGTATAACTAAGTCCCCTGATTGAGTAAAACAAAGGACCCTAATGGAGTATAACAAAGTCCCAAGATCGAGTATAACAAAGTCCTCTGATCGAGTAAAACAAAGTCCCCTGATCGAGTATAACGAAGTCCCCTGATCGAGTATAACAAAGTCGCCTGATCGAGTATCAGTCCCTGATCGAGTATAACTAAGTCCCCTGATCGAGTATAATAAAGGACCCTAATGGAGTATAACAAAGTCTCAAGAACGAGTATAACAAAGTCCCCTGATCGACTGTAACAAAGTTCCCTGATCGAGTATAACAAAGTCCCCAGATCGAGAATAACAAAGTCCCCTGATCGAGTAAAACAAGGCCCCCTCATCGAGTATAACAAAGTCCTCTGATCGAGAATAATAAAGTCCCCTGATCTAGTGTAACAAAGTCCTCTGATCAAGTTTAACAATGTCCCCTAATCGAGTATAACAAAGCCCCCTCGACGAGTATAACAAAGTCCCCTAATGAGTATAACAAAGTCCCTGATCGAGTATAACAAAAGTCCCCTGATCAGGTATAACAAAGTCCCTGTTCGAGAATAACCAAGTCCTGATCGAGGTATAACAAGTCCTGATCGAGTATAACAAGTCCCCTCATCGAGTATAACCAAAATTCCCTGTTCGAGTATAACAAAGGCCCCTTATTGAGTGTAACAAAGTCCCATGATCGAGAAAAACAATGTCCCCTCATCGAATATAACAAAGTCCCCTGATCGAGTATAACAAAGTCCCCTGATAGAGTATAACAAAGTCCCCTGATCGAGTAGAACAAAGTCCCCTCATCGAGTATAACAAAGGCCCCTTATTGAGTGTAACAAAGTCCCATGATCGAGAAAAACAAAGTCCCCTCATCGAATATAACAAAGTCCCTGTTCGAGAGTATAACTTGAAATCCCTGATCGGTATAACCAGTCCTTGATCGAGTAGAACAAAGTCCCCTGATCGAGTATAACAAAGTCCCCTGATCGAGTATAACTAAGTCCCCTGATCGAGCATAATAAAGTCGCCTGATCTAGTGTAACATTGTCCTCTGATCGAATATAACAATGTCCCCTAATCGAGTATAACAAAGCCCCCTCGACGAGTATAACAAAGTCCCCTCGACGAGTATAACAAAGTCCCCTGATCGAGAAAAACAAAGCCCCCTCATCGAGTATAACAAAGTCCCCTGATCGAGTATAACAAATTCCCCTGATCTAGTGTAACAAAGTCCTCTGATCGAGTAAAGCAAAGTCCCCTAATCGAGTATAACAAAGTCCCCTGATCGAGTATAACAAAGTCCCCTGATCGAGAATAACAAAGTCCTATGATCGAGTACTACAAAGTCCCCTGTTAGAGAATAACAAAGTCCCCTGATCGAGTATAACAAAGTCCTCTGATCGATTAAAACAAAGTCCCCTAATCGAGTATAACAAAATCCCCTGATTGAGTATAACAAAGTCCCCTGATCGAGTATAACTAAGTTTTCTGATCGAGTATAATAAAGGACCGTAATGGAGTATAACAAAGTCTCAAGATCGAGTATAACAAAGTCCCCTGATCGAGTCTGATAAAGTCCCCTGATCGAGTATAACAAAGTCCCCTGATCGAGTATAACTAAGTTTTCTGATCGAGTATAATAAAGGACCGTAATGGAGTATAACAAAGTCTCAAGATCGAGTATAACAAAGTCCCCTGATCGAGTCTGATTAAGTCCCCTGATCGAGTATAACAAAGTCCCCTGATCGAGTATAACAAAGTCCCCTGATCGAGTATAACAAAGTCCCCTGTTCGAGTATAACAAAGTCCCCTGATCTAGTGTAACAAAGTCCTCTGAACGAGTATAATAAAGTCCCCTAATCGAGTATAACAAAGCCCCCTCGACGAGTATAACAAAGTCCCCTGGTCGAGTATAACAAAGTCCCCTCATCGAGTATAACAAAGTCCCCTCATCGAGTATAACAAAGTCCCCTAATCGAGTAAAACAAAGTCCCCTGATAGAGTATATCTAAGTCCCCTGATTGAGTAAAACAAAGGACCCTAATGGAGTATAACAAAGTCCCAAGATCGAGTATAACAAAGTCCCTTGATCGAGAAAAACAAAGTCCCCTGATCGAGTAGAACAAAGTCCTTGATCGAGAAAACAAAAGTCCCCTGATCGAGTAGAACAAAGTCCCCTGATCGAGCATAATAAAGTCCCCTGATCTAGTGTAACAAAGTCCCCATATCGAGTATAACAAAGTCCCCTCATCGAGTAAAACAAAGTCCCCTCATCGAGTATAACAAAGTCCCCTGATCGAGTATAACAAAGTCCCCTGATCGAGTATAACAAAGTCCCTGATTGAGTATAACAAAGTCCCCTTTTCGAGTATAATAAAGCCCCGGATCGAGTATAACAAAATCCCTTGATGTAGTATAACAAAGTCCCCTTATCGGGTATAACAAAGTCCCCTGGTCGAGTATAACAATGTCCCCTGATCGAGTATAACAAAGCACCCTCTTCGTGTATAACAAAGCCCCTCATCGAGTATAACAAAGTCCCCT
>NW_024739999.1:0-7303 GCF_018991925.1 Homarus americanus | reverse complement strand
GCTCCCTAGGTACACATCTGACACTGCAGGTACACCTCAGACACTCCCAGGTACAGCTCAGACAATCCCAGGTACACCTCCTGACACTCACAGGCACTCACATGTTTCCCTGGTGCCTTGACCTCCCAAATGCCTCTGACACTCCCAGCCTCTGGCACTCCCAGGTACTCTTCCTGGTACACCTCCGGCTCCCAGGTACCAGCCTCCCAGGTACACCCATGCACTCTGGTACACCTCAGACCTCCCAGGTACCTCCGGCCTCCCAGGTACCTCTGACCTCCCAGGTACACCTCCTCACTCCCTGGTACCTCAGACACTCCCAGGTACCCTCTGACACTTCAGGTCCACCACCCAGCCTCCCAGGTACACCTCTGATACTCCCAGGTACACCTCTGCACTCCCAGGTACACCTCTGACACTCTCAGCTACCTCTGACACTCCCAGGTACACCTCTGACACTCCCAGGTACACCCTGAACTCCCAGTGCACCTCAGACACTCCCATGTACACCCCTGACCTCCCAGGTACACCTCTGACACTCCCAGGTACACCTCTGTCTCCCAGGTTCCCCAGACACTCCGTTACACCTGACACTCCCAGTTACACCCTGACACTTCAGGTACACACTTGACGCTCCCAGGTACTCTCTGGCCTCCAGGTACACCTCTGGCCTCCCAGGTACCGCCTACAACCTCCCAGGTACACCGCCCGACACTGCCAGGTACACCTCCGAGCACTCCCAGGTACACCTCCCCAACCTCCCAGGTACACCTCCGACACTCCCAGGTACTCCTCGACACTCCCAGGTACACCACTGACACTCCCAGGTACACCTCAGACACTCCGTACTGCTGACTCTCTCAGGTACACCTCTGACCTCCCAGGTTTACTCTCTCCCAAGCTCCCAGGTACCTTCTCACCTCCCAGGTACCTTCCACTCCCAGGTACACCTCCCAGCACTCCCAGGTACACCTCCTGATCTCCCAGGTACTCCTCTGATACTCCCAGGTACTCACCTGACATTCCCTGGTACCTCTGACCTCCCAGGTACACCTCCCAGCTCCCAGGTACCTCTGACACTCCCAGGTACACCTCTGACCTCCCAGGTACACCTCCGTCCTCCTTCACCTCACAACACTCCCAGGTACACCTCTGACACCCCAGTGCCTCTGACACTCCCAGGTACACCTCTTACCTCCCAGGTACATCTCCAAGCACTCCCAGGTACACCTCTGGCACTCCCAGGTACACCTCCGTATTCCCAGGTACACATCCGACACTCCCAGGTACACCTCTGACACTCCCAGGTACTCACCTGACACTCCCTGACACCTCCATTCTCCCAGGTCCACCTCCAGTACTCCCAGGTACCCTGACACTCCTGGTTTACCCCTGACACTCCCTGGTTCACCTCTGACACTCCTTGGTACACCTCTGACACTCCCAGTACTCACTGACACTCCTAGTAAACCCTCTGATACTCCTAGGTACACCTCTGACCTCCCAGGTACACCTCTGACCTCCCAGGTACACCACTGACACTCCCAGGTACCTCCCCAGCCTCCCGTGCTCCACCCACACTCCTAGTAAACCTCTGATACTCCTAGGTACACCTCTGACAGTCCCAGGTACACCTCTGACACTCCAGGTACACCATGACACTGCCAGGTACACCTCTGACACTCCCAGGTACCTCCGACACTCCCAAGTACACCCCTGACACTCCAGGTAAACCTCAGACACACCCAGGTACACATCAGACACTCCCAGGTACACCGTTGACACTCCCAGGTAAACCTCTGACACTCCAAGGTAAACCTCTGACTCTCGCAGGTACACCTCCGACACTCCAGGTTCACCTCCGACACTCCCATGCATCTCACACTCCCACATGCACCTCCTGAGCACTCCTAAATACCTCTGATACTCCCAGGTACACCTCTGACACTCCCAGGTACTCCTGACATTCCCTGGTACACCTCTGACCTCCCAGGTTCACCTCCATTACTCCCACATGCACCTCTGGCTCCCAGGTACACCTCTGATACTCCCAGGTACTCCTCTGATACTCCCAGGTACTCCACTGACATTCCCTGGTACACCTCTGACCTCCCAGGTACACCTCTGACACTCCCAGGTACACCTCCGTCACTCCCTTCACCTCTGGCCTCCCAGGTACACCTCCTGACACCCAGGTACCTCTGACACTCCCAGGTACATCTGACTTCCCAGGTACATCTCAAGCTACTCCCAGGTACACTTCTGGTGCTCCCAGGTACACCTCCCGATATTCCCAGGTACACCTCCGACACTCCCAGGTACACCTTGACACTCCCAGGTGCTCACTGACACTCCTGGTACACCTCTGATACTCCCAGGTACCTCCGATACTCCCAGGTGCACCTCCAGTACTCCCAGGTACACCTCAGACACTCCCTGGTTCACCCCTGACACTCCCTGGTTCACCTCTGACCTCCCCTGGCACCTCTGACACTCCCAGGTACCTGATACTCCCAGATACACTCCGGCCTCCCAGGTACCTCTGGCTCCCAGGTACACCTCCCAGCACTCCCAGGTACTCACTGATATTCCCTGGTGCACTGTGACCTCCCAAGTGCACCTCTGAGCCTCCCAGGCACACCTCTGAGCCTCCCAAGCACACCTCTGACCTCCCAGGTACTCCTTTGACATTCCTGGTACACCTCCGACCTCCCAGGCCCTCTGACACTCCCAGGTACACCTATCCCTCCCTGGTACACCTCAGACACTCCCAGGTACACCTCCGACACTCCCAGGTACACCTCTGACACTCCCAGGTACACTCATCACACTCCTGGTCACCTCAGACACTCCCAGGTACACCTCTGACACTCCAGGTCCACCACTGGCCTCCCAGGTACACCTCTGATACTCCCAGGTACACCTCAGCACCAGGTACACCTCTGACACTCTCAGCTACACCTCTGACACTCCCAGATGCACCTCTGACACTCCCAGGACACCCTGAAACTCCCAGGTACACCTCAGACACTCCCATGTGCACCCCTGACACTCCCAGGTACACCTCTGGCCTCCCAGTTACCTCTGTCCCAGGTACACCCCAGACACTCCGTTACACTGACACTCCCAGTTACACCCTGACACTTCCAGGTACACCCTGATGTCCCAGGTACTCCTCTGACCTCCCAGGTACACCTCTGACCTCCCAGTGCACTTCTGACACTCCCAGGTACACACCATGACATGCCATGCACCTCTGACACTCCCAGGTCACCTCTGACACTCCCAGGTACACCTCCGACACTCCCAGTGCTCCTCCGACACTCCCAGGTACACCACCTGACACTCCCAGGTACACCTCAGACACTCCCAGTGCCTCAGGTACACCTCTGACACTCCCAGGTACCTTTGACTCTCCCAGGTACACCTCCGACACTCCCAGGTACATTCTCCACACTCCCAGGTACCTTCTCACCTCCCAGGTACACCTCTGGCCTCCCAGGTACCTCTGATACTCCCAGGCCTCTGATACTCCCAGGTACTCCATGACATTCCTGGTACACCTCTGACACTCCCAGGTGCACCTCTGACCTCCCAGGTACACCTCCGTCACTCCTACACCTCTGACCTCCCAGGTACACCTCTGACACCCAGGTACACCTCTGAGCCTCCCAGGTACACCTCTTACACTCCCAGGTACATCTCCAACACTCCCAGGTACACCTCTGGCACTCCCAGGTACTCCTCGATATTCCCAGGTACACCTCCGACACTCCCAGGTACACCTTTGACACTCCCAGGTACTCACTGAGCACTCCTGGTACACCTCTGATACTCCCAGGTACACCTCCGTACTCCCAGGTACACCTCCGATACTCCCAGGTACACCTCCAGTACTCCCAGGTACACCCCTGACACTCCCTGGTTCACCCCTGACACTCCCTGGTTCACCTCTGACACTCCTTGGTACACCTCTGACACTTCCAGGTACACCTCTGACACTCTTAGGAACACCTCCGACACTCCCAGGTACTCCACTGACACTCCTGGTTACACTGACACTCCCAGTACACCCCTGACACTCCCAGGTACACCTCAGACACCCAGGTACACATCAGACACTCCCAGGTACACCGTTGGCCTCCCAGGTAAACTCTGACACTCCCAGGTACACCTCTGACTCTCATAGTGCACCTCCGACACTCCCAGGTTCACCTCCGACACTCCCAAGGTACACATCACACTCCCGTGCACCTCGGCCTCCCAGGTACACCTCTGATACTCCCAGGTACACCTCTGACACTCCCAGGTACTCCACTGACATTCCTGGTACACCTCTGACACTCCCAGGTACACCTCTGATCTTCAGGTACACCTCTGACACTCCCAGGTACACCTCTGACACCCCCATGTACACCTCTGACACTGACAGGTACATCTCTGACACTCCCAGGTACACCTGTGACACTCCCAGGTACACCTGTGACACTCCTAGGTACACCTCTGACTCTTCCAGGTACACCTCTGATACTCCCAGGTACACCTCTGAATCTCCCAGGTACACCTCCGATACTCCCAGGTACACCTCCAGTACTCCCAGGTACACCCCTGACACTCCCTGGTTCACCCCTGACACTCCCTGGTTCACCTCTGACACTCCCTGGTACACCTCTGACACTCCCAGGTACACCTCAGACACTCCCAGGTACACTCCTGACACTCCCAGGTACACCCCTGACACTCCCAGGTACTCCACTGACAATCCCTGGTACACCCCTGACTCTCCCAGGTACACCTCTGACACTCCCAGGTGTTCCTCTGACTCCCTGGTACACCTCCGACACTCCCATGTGCAGCTCTGACACTAAAGGTACACCTCATACACCTCTCTGGTACACCTCAGACACTCCATGTACACCTCTGACACTCCCAGGTCACCTCTGACACTCCCAGGTACTCACTGACACTCCTGGTAAACCTCTGATGCTCCTAGTACACCTCTGACCTCCCAGGTACACCTCCCAGCACCTCCCAGGTACACCACTGACCTCCCAGGTACCTCCCAGGCACTCCACAGATGCTCGTTTGACACTCCAGGTACTCCTCTGACAGTCCCATGGTACACCTCTGACTCCCAGGTACACCTCTGGTCCAGGTACACCGCCCCAGCCTGCCAGGTACACCTCCGACACTCCCAGGTACACCTCCGACACTCCCAAGTACACCCTTGACACTCCCAGGTACCTCAGACACACCCAGGTGCACAGACACTCCAGGTGATTGCACACTCCCAGGTAAACCTCTGGCCTCCCAGGTAAACCCCTGACTCTCACTGGGTACACCTCCGGCACACTCCCAGGTTACCTCGGCCTCCCATGTACACATCTCACACCTCCCACGTACACCTCTGACCTCCCAGGTACACCTCTGATACTCCCAGGTACCTCCTGACACTCCCCAGTGCTCCACTGACATTCCTGGTACACCTCTCTGAGCACTCCCAGGTACACCTCTGACTCTTCCAGGTATGCCTCTGGCCTCCCAGGTACACCTCTGATGCTCCAAGTGCTCCTCCCAATCACTCCCCAAGTGCTCCTCTGACATTCCCGGTACACTTGACCTCCCAGGTACACCTCTGTGCTCCAGGGTACACCTCCGTCCTTCCCAGCTACCTCTGGCTCTCCCAGGTACCTCCGTCACTCCCAGGTACACCTCCTGCACCCCAGTGCCTCTGACCTCCCAGGTCACACCTCAGGCCTCCCAGTACATCTCGGCACTCCCAGGTACACCTCTGGGTACTCCCAGGTACCCTCCTAGGTACACCTCCGACACTCCCAGGTACACCTTTGACACTCCCAGGTACTCACTGACCTCCTGGTACCTCTGATACTCCCAGGTACACCTCCGATACTCCCAGGTACCTCAGCTCCCACACCTCCCAGACTCCTGGTTCACCCCTGACCTCCCTGGACACCTCCCTGGTGCACCTCTGACCTCCCAGGTACCTCTGATACTCCCAGATACACCTCCGACACTCCCAGTTACACTCTGACTCCCAGGTACACCTCTTACACTCCTGGTTCTTCCCCTGACACTCCCAGGTACACCTGAGACACTCCCAGGTACACCTAAGACTGCTCCCAGGTACACCTCAGACGCTCCCAGGTACATCTCTGACACTCCCAGGTGCCTCTGACACTCCCAGGTACACCTCCCAGGCACTCCCAGGTACAGCTCTGACACTTCCAGGTACACCAAGACACTCCCAGATACACCTCTGACATTCCCAGTTACTCCTCTGACCTCCCAGGGACACCTCAGACACTCCCATGTACATTCCTGATACTCCCAGGTGCCTCTGATACTCCAGGTACACCCACCCTGCTCCCAGGTACCTCTGACCTCAGGTACACCACCAGGCACTCCCATGTGCCACCTCTGACACTCCCAGGTGTTCTCCTGACACTCCAGGTACCTCAGATGCTCCCAGGTACACCCTAAGACACTCCCAGGTGCCATCTGACACTCCCAGGTACACCTCCTGAGCCTCCCAGGTACACCTCTGACACTTCAGGTACACCTCTGACACTCTTAGGAACACCTCCGGCCTCCCAGGTGCTCCACCCCAGCCTCCCAGGTACACCCCAGCCTCCCAGGTACACCTCTGACCTCCAAACTTCTGCTCCCAGGTACCTCTCCTGACCTCCCAGTACACCTGACACTCCCAGGGTACTCCACTGACAATCCCTGGTACACCCCTGACTCCCCAGGTACTCTGGCTTGCTCCCAGGTATTCCTCTGACACTCCTGGTACACCTCCGGCACTCCCATGTACAGCTCATTTTCAAAGGTACTCATCTCACTCCTGGTACCTCAGAGCCTCCATGTGCACTCTGGCACTCCCAGGTACACCTCTGACACTCCCAGGCTCCACCTGACCTCCTGGTGAACCTCTGATGCTCCCAGGTATACCTCCTAACACTCCCAGGTACCTCTGAGCCTCCCAGGTGACACCACTGATGCTACCAGGTACACCTTTGACACTCCCAGATTCTCGTTTGGCCCCAGGTACTCTCGATGGTACACCTCGACCTCCCAGGTACCTCTGACACTCCCACCGCTTCAACACTGGTACACCTCTGACCTCCCAGGTACACCTCCGACACTCCCAAGTACACCCCTGACACTCCCAGGTACACCTCAGACACACCCAGGTACATCAGACACTCCCAGGTACACCGTTGACACTCCCCAGGTAAACCTCTGAGCCTCCCAGGTACACCTCTGACTCTCGCAGGTACAC
>NW_024739998.1:0-11932 GCF_018991925.1 Homarus americanus | reverse complement strand
AAAAGTCCACTAATCGCGTATAACAAAGTCCCCTGGACGAGTATAACAAAGTCCCCTGATCGAGTATACCAAAGTCCCCTGATCGGGTATAAAAAAGTCCCCTGGTCCAGTATAACAAAGTCCGCATATCGAACATAACAAAGTCCAATGATCGATTATATCAAAGTCCCCTGGTCGAGTATAGCAAAGGGCCCTGATCGAGTAAGACAAAGTCCCCTGATCGAGTATAACAAATTCCTCTTATCGAGTATAACAAAGTTCACTTATCGAGTATAACAAAGTCCCCTGATCGAGTATAACAAAGTCCCCTGATCGAGTATAACAAAAGTCCCCTGGTCGAGTATAACAAAGTCCCCTGATCGAGTATAACAAAAGTCCCTTGATCGAGTATAACAAAGTCCCCAGGTCGAGTATAACAAAGTTTTCTTATCGAGTATAACAAAGGCCCCTGGACGAGTATAACAAAGTCCTCCGATCGAGTATAACAAAATTCCCCTGATCGAGTATAGCAAAGTCCCCTAATCAAGTATAGCAAAATCCCCTCCGCGAGTATAACAAAGGCCCATGATTGAGTATAACAAAGTCTCCTGATCGAGTATAACAAAGTCCTCTGGTTGAGTATACCAAAGTCCCTTGATCGAGTATAACATATCCCCTGATCGAGTATAACAAAATTCCCCTGATCGAGTATGACAAAGTCCCCTGATTAATTTTAAAAAAGTCCCCTGGTTGAGTATAACAAAGTTCCCTCATCGAGTATAACAAAGTCCCCTGGTCGAGTATAACAAACCCCCTCATCGAGGATAACCAAAGCCCCTCATCGAGTATAACAAAGTCCCATGACTGAGTATAACAAAGTCCCCTCATCGAGTATAACAAAGTCCTCTGGTTGAGTATAACAAAGTCCCCTGATCGAGTATAACATATCCCCTGATCGAGTATAACAAAATTCCCCTAATTGAGTATGACAAAGTCCCCTGATTAATTTTTAAAAAGTTCCCTGGTTGAGTATAACAAAGTTCCCTGATCGCGTATAACAAAGTCCCCTGGTCGAATATAACAAACCCCCTCATCGAGTATAACAAAGGCCCCTAATCGAGAATAACAAAGTCCCCTGATTGAGTATAACAAAGTTCCCTGATCAAGTATAACAAAGGCCCCTAATCGAGTATGACAAAGTCCACTGATCGAATATAACATATCCCCTGATCGAGTATAACAAAGTCCTCTGGTGTAGTATAAAAAAGTCCCCTGATCGCGTATAACAAAGTCCCCTGGTCGAGTATAACAAAGTCCCCTGATCGAATATACCAAAGTCCCCTCATTGAGTATAAGAAAGTCCATTGATCAAGTATAAAAAAGTCCCCTGGTCGAGTATAACAAAGTCCTCTGATCGGGTATAACAAAGTCCTCTGGTCGGGTATAACAAAGTCCCCTCATCGAGTATAACAATGTCCCCTTCTCGAATATAACAAAGTCCCCAGATCTAGTATAACAAAGGCCCCTCATCGAGTATAAGAAAGGCCCCTCATCGAGTATAACAAAGTGATCTGATGGAGTATAACGAAGCCGCCTAATCGAGTATAACAAAGTCCCCTGGTCGAGTATAACAAAGTCCCCTGTTCGAGTCTAACAAAGTCCCCTTATCGAGTATAACAATTCCCCTTAACGAGTATTACAAAGTCCGCTGATCGAGTATAACAAAGTCCCCTGATCGAGTATAACAAAGCCCCCTGATCGAGTATAACAAAGTCCCTTATCGAGTATAACAAAGTCCCCTGGTCCAGTATAACAAAGTCCCCTGATCGAGAATAACATATCCCCTGATCGAGTATACCAAAGTCTCGTGGCCCAGTATAACAAAGTCCCCAGATCGAGCATAACAAAGTCCCCTGATCGATTATAACAAAGTCCCTGACCGAGTATAACAAAGTCCCCTGGTCGAGAATAACAAAGTCCCGTGATACCAGTATATAACAAAGTCCCCATCGAGGGCAAAGTCCCCTGGCCTAGTATAACAAAACCCCATATCGAGCATATAACAAAGTCCTATGATCGATTATATCGCAAGTCCCTAATGGTGAGGTAAAGGGTCTTGATCGAGTAAGACAAAGTCCCCCGATCGAGTATAACAAATTCTTCTCGGTATAACAATGTCCCTTTATCATATACTGCGTTCCCTATCGAGTATAACAAAGCCTGTGCTCGAGTATAAGAGTCCCCTGATCAAATAAATTTCTGATCTAGTATAACAAAGGCCCCTGGTCGAAAGAGCAACAAAGGTCTCTATCGAGTATTACAAAGTCCTGATCGAAAGAGACAAAGTCTCATCGAGTATAACAGCTCCTCGATCAAGTATACAAAGTCCCTTATCGAAAGTATAACAAAGTCCCCTGGTCCAGTATAACAAAGTCCCAGATCGGAGAAGGCCAATAAATTCTTGATCGATTATAACAAAGTCCCTGACCGAGTATAACAAAGTCCCCTGGTAGAGAATAACAAAGTCCCATGATACTAGTATAACAAAGTCCCCTGATCGAGTATAAAAAAGTCCCCTGGCCCAGTATAACAAAGTCCCCATATCGACCATAACAAAGTCCCATGATCGATTATATCAAAGTCCCCTGGTCGAGTATAGCAAAAGTCCCCTCATCGAGTATAACAAAGTCCCCTGATCGGGTATAATAAAGTCCCCTGGCCCAGTATAACAAAGTCCCCATATCGAGCATAACAAAGTCCCATGATCGATTATATCAAAGTCCCCTGGTCGAGAATAGCAAAGGGCCCTGATCGAGTAAGACAAAGTCCCCTGATCGAGTATAACAAATTCCTCTTATCGAGTATAACAAAGTCCCCTTATCGAGTATAACAAAGTCCCCTGATCGAGTATAACAAAGGCCCCTGGTCGAGTATAACAAAGTCCCCTGATCGAGTATAACAAAAGTCCGCTGGTCGAGTATAACAAAGTCCCCTGATCTCGTATAACAAAAGTCCTTTGATCGAGTATAACAAGGTCCCCTGGTCGAGTATAACAAAGTTTTCTTATCGAGTATAACAAAGGCCCCTGGTCGAGTATAACAAACTCCTCTGATCGAGTATAACAAAATTTCCCTGGTCGAGTATAACAAAGTTTTCTTATCGAGAATAACAAAGGCCCCTGGTCGAGTATAACAAAGTCCCCTAATCAAGTATAGCAAAATCCCCTCATCCAGTATAACATATCCCCTGATCGAGTATAAAAAAGTCCTCGGGTCGAGTATAACAAAGTCCCCTGATCGGGTACAAAAAAGTCCCCTAGTCGAGTATAACAAAGTCCCCTGATCGAGGATAACCAAAGCCCCTCATCGAGTATAACAAAGTACCATGATTGAGTATAACAAAGTCCCCTGATCGAGTATAACAAAGTCCTCTGGTTGAGTATAACAAAGTCCCCTGATCGCGTATAACATATCCCCTGATCGAGTATAACAAAATTCCCCTGATCGAGTATGACAAAGTCCCCTGATTAATTTTAAAAAAGTCCCCTGGTTGAGTATAGCAAAGTTCCTTGATCGAGTATAACTATGTCCCCAGGTCGAGTATAAAAAAGCCCCCTCATCGAGTATAACAAAGTCCACTGATCAAGTATAACATATCCCCTGATAGAGTATAACAAAGTCCTCTGGTCGAGTATAACAAAGTCCCCTTCTCGAATATAACAAAGTCCCCAGATCGAGTATAACAAAGGCCTCTCATCTAGTATAACAAAGTCCATTGGTCAAGTATAAAAAAGTCCATTGGTCAAGTATAAAAAAGTCCCTTGGTCGAGTATAACAAAGTCACCTGATCGAGTATAACAAAGTCCCCTGGTCGAGTATAGCAAAGTCCCCTGATCGAGTATAACAAAGCCTCCTCATCGAGTATAACAAAGTCCCCTCATCGAGTATAACAAAGCCCCCTGCTCGAGTATAAGAAAGTCCCCTCATCGGGTATAACAAAGTCCCCTGATCTAGTATAACAAAGGCCCCTCATCGAGAATAAGAAAGGCCCCTCATAGAGTATAACAAAGTCACATGATCAAGTATAACTAAGCCGCCTAATCGAGTATAACAAAGTCCCCTGGTCGAGAATAACAAAGTCCCCTGATACTAGTATCACAAAGTCCCCTGATCGAAAAAAAAAAGTCCCCTGGCCCAGTATAACAAAGTCCCCATATCGAGCATAACAAAGTCCCATGATCGATTATTTCAAAGTCCCCTGATCGAGTATAACAAATTCCTCATATCGAGTATAACAAAGTCCCCTTATCGAGTATAACAAAGTCCCCTGATCGAGTATAACAAAGGCCCCTGGTCGAGAATAAAAAAGTCCCCTGATACTAGTATCACAAAGTCCCCTGATCGAGAAAAAAAAGTCCCCTGGCCCAGTATAACAAAGTCCCCATATCGAGCATAACAAAGTCCCATGATCGATTATATCAAAGTCCCCTGATCGAGTATAACAAATTCCTCATATCGAGTATAACAAAGTCCCCTTATCGAGTATAACAAAGTCCCCTGATCGAGTATAACAAAGGCCCCTGGTCGAGTATAGCAAAGTCCTCTGATCGAGTATAACACATCCACTAATCGAGTATAACAAAGTCCCCTGGTCCAATATACGAAAGACACTGATCGAGTATAACATATCCCATCATCGATTATAACAACGTCTCCTGGCGCAGTATAACAAAGTCCCCAGATCGAGAATAACAAAGTCCCCTGATCGATTATAACAAAGTCCCGTGATCGAGCATAACAAAAGTCCCCTGATCGAGTATAACAAAGTCCCCTGATCCTAGTATAACAAAGCCCACTGGACGAGTATAACAAAGACCCCTGAAACGAGTATAACAAAGTCCCCTAATCTAGTATAACAAAGGCCCCTCATCGAGTATAAGAAAGGCCCCTCATCGAGTATAACAAAGTCACCTGATCGAGTATAACTAAGCCGCCTAATCGAGTATAACAAAGTCCCTTGGTCGAGTATAACAAAGTCCCCTGTACGAGTCTAACAAAGTCCCCTTATCGAGCATAACAAATTCCCCTTATCGAGTATTAAAAACACCCCATATCGAGTATAACACAGTCCGGTGACCGAGTATAACAAAGGCCCCTGGTCGAGTATAACAAAGTCCCCTGCTCGAGTATAACAAAAGTCCCCTGATCGAGTATAACAAAGTCCCTTGATCGAGTATAAAAAAGTCCCCTGGCCCAGTATAACAAAGTCCCCATATCGAGCATAACAAAGTCCCCTGATCAATCATAACAAAGTCCCCTGGTCGAGTATAGCAAAGGGCCCTGATCGAGTAAGACAAAGTCCCTGATCGAGTATAACAAAGTCCCCTGATCGAGTATAACAAAGCCCCCTGGACGAGTATAACAAAGTCCCCTGATCGAGTATAACAAAGTCCCCTTATCGAGTATAACAAAGTCCCCTGGTCCAGTATAACAAAGTCCCCGGATCGAGTATAACATATCCCCTGATCGAGTATAACAAAGTCTCCTGGCTCAGTATAACAAAGTCCCCAGATCGAGCATAACAAAGTCCCCTGATCGATTATAACAAAGTCCCTGACCAAGTAAAACAAAGTCTCCTGGTCGAGAATAACAAAGTCCCCTGATACTAGTATAACAAGGTCCCCTGATCGAGTATAAAAAAGTCCCTTGGCCCAGAATAACAAAGTCCCCATATCGAGCATAACAAAGTCCCATGATCGATTATATCAAATTCCCCTGGTCGAGTAAAGCAAAGGGCCCTCATCGAGTAAGACAAAGTCCCCTGATCGAGTATAACAAATTCCTCTTATCGAGTATAACAAAGTCCCCTTATCGAGTATAACAAAGTCCCCTGATCGAGTATAACAAAGGCCCCTGGTCGAATATAGCAAAGTCCCCTGATCGAGTATAACAAAAGTCCCCTGATCGAGAATAACAAAGTCCCCTGATCGGGCATAAGATAGTCCCCTGGCCCAGTATAACAAAGTCCCATATCGAGCATAACAAAGTCTCATGATCGATTATATCAAAGTCCCCTGGTGGAGTATAGCAAAGTGCCCTGATCGAGTAAGACAAAGTCCCCTGATCGAGTATAACAAATTCCACTTATCGAGTATAACAAAGTCCCCTTATCGAGTATAACAAAGTCCCCTGATCGAGTATAAAAAAGTCCTCTGATCGAGTATAACAAAATTCCCCTGATCGAGTAACACAAAGTCCCCTAATCAAGTATAGCAAAATCCCCTCATCGAGTATAACATATCCCCTGATCGAGTTAAAAAAAGTCCTCTGGTCGAGTATAACAAAGTCCTTTGATCGAGTATAAGAAAGTCCCCTGGTCGAGTATAACAAAGTCCCCTGATCGAGTATAACAAAGTCCTCTGGTTGAGTATAACAAAGTCCCCTGATCAAGTATAACATATCCCCTGATCGAGTATAACAAAATTCCCCAGATCGAGTATGACAAAGTCCCTGATTAATTTTAAAAAAGTCCCCTGGTTGAGTATAACAAAGTTCCCTTATCGAGTATAACAAAGTCCCCTGGTCGAGGATAACAAAGCCCCCTCATCGAGTATAACAATGGCCCCCAATCGAGTATAACAAAGTCCCCTGAATGAGTATAACAAAGTCCCCTGATCGAGTATAACAAAGTCCTCTGGTTGAGTATAACAAAGTCCCCTGATCGAGTATAACATATCCCCTGATCGAGTATAACAAAATTCCCCTGATCGTGTATGACAAAGTCCCCTGATTAATTTTTAAAAAGTCCCCTGGTTGAGAATAACAAAGTTCCTTGATCGAGTATAACAAAGTCCCCTGGTCGAGTATAACAAAGCCCCCTCATCGAGTATAACAAAGGCCCCTAATCGAGTATAACGAAGTCCACTGATCGAGTATAACATATAACCTGATAGAGTATAACAAAGTCTTCTGGTCGAGTATAAAAAAGTCCCCTTATCGCGTATAACAAAGTCCCCTGATCGAGTATACCAAAGGCCCCTTATTGAGTATAAATAGGCCATTGATCAAGTATAAAAAAGTCCCCTGGTCGAGTATAACAAAGTCCTCTGATCGGGTGTAACAAAGTCCTCTGGTCGGGTATAAAAATGTCCCCTGATCGAGTATAACAAAGTCCCCTTCTCGAGTATAACAAAGTCCCCAGATCGAGTATAACAAAGGCCTCTCATCTTGTATAACAAAGTCCATTGGTCAAGTATAAAAAAGTCCCCTGGTCGAGTATAACAAAGTCCCCTGATCGAGTATAACAAAGTCCCCTGGTCGAGTATAGCAAAGTCCCCTGATCGAGTATAACAAAGCCTCCTCATCGAGTATAACAAAGTCCCCTCATCGAGTATAACAAAGCCCCCTGCTCGAGTATAAGAAAGTCCCATGATCGGGTATAACAAAGTCCCCTGATCGAGTATAACAAAGGCCCCTGATCGAGTCCAAAAAAGGCCCCTAATCGAGGATAACAAAGTCCCCTGCTCTAGTATAACAAAGGCCCCTCATCGAGTATAACAATGGCCCTTCATCGCGTATAACAAAGTCACCTGATCGAGTATAACTAAGCCGCCTTATCGCGTATAACAAAGTACCCTGGTCGAGTATAACAAAGTCCTCTGGTCGAGTATAAAAAAGTTCCCTAATCGCGTATAACAAAGTCCCCTGGACGAGTATAACAAAGTCCCCTGATCGAGTATACCAAAGGCCCCTTATTGAGTATAACAAAGTCCCCAGATCGGGTATAACAAAAGTCCCCTGATCGAGTATAACAAAGTCCCCTGATCGGGTATAAAAAAGTCCCCTGGCCCAGTATAACAAAGTCCGCATATCGAACATAACAAAGTCCGATGATCGATTATATCAAAGTCCCTTGGTCGAGTATACCAAAGGGCCCTGATCGAGTAAGACAAAGTCCCCTGATCGAGTATAACAAATTCCTCTTATCGAGTATAACAAAGTCCACTTATCGAGTATAACAAAGTCCCCTGATCGAGTATAACAAATTCCCCTGATCGAGTATAACAAAAGTCCCCTGGTCGAGTATAACAAAGTCCCCTGATCGAGTATAACAAAAGTCCCTTGATCGAGTATAACAAAGTCCCCTGGTCGAGTATAACAAAGTTTTCTTATCGAGTATAACAAAGGCCCCTGGACGAGTATAACAAAGTCCTCCGATCGAGTATAACAAAATTCCCCTGATCGAGTATAGTAAAGTCCCCTAATCAAGTATAGCAAAATCCCCTCCGCGAGTATAACAAAGGCCCATGATTGAGTATAACAAAGTCTCCTGATCGAGTATAACAAAGTCCTCTGGTTGAGTATAACAAAGTCCCCTGATCGAGTATAACATATCCCCTGGTCGAGTATAACAAAATTCCCCTGATCGAGTATGACAAAGTCCCCTGATTAATTTTAAAAAAGTCCCCTGGTTGAGTATAACAAAGTTCCCTCATCGAGTATAACAAAGTCCCCTGGTCGAGTATAACAAACCCCCTCATCGAGGATAACCAAAGCCCCTCATCGAGTATAACAAAGTCCCATGATTGAGTATAACAAAGTCCCCTCATCGAGTATAACAAAGTCCTCTGGTTGAGTATAACAAAGTCCCCTGATCGAGTATAACATATCCCCTGATCGAGTATAACAAAATTCCCCTGATTGAGTATGACAAAGTCCCCTAATTAATTTTAAAAAAGTTCCCTGGTTGAATATAACAAAGTTCCCTGATCGAGTATAACAAAGTCCCCTGGTCGAGTATAACAAACCCCCTCATCGAGTATAACAAAGGCCCCTAATCGAGTATAACAAAGTCCCCTGATTGAGTATAACAAATTCCCTTGATCGAGTATAACAAAGGCCCCTAATCGAGAATAACAAAGTCCACTGATCGAATATAACATATCCCCTGATCGAGTATAACAAAGTCCTCTGGTGTAGTATAAAAAAGTCCCCTGATCGCGTATAACAAAGTCCCCTGGTCGAGTATAACAAAGTCCCCTGATCGAGTATAACAATTCCCCTTAACGAGTATTACAAAGTCCCCTGATCGAGTATAACAAAGTCCCCTGATCGAGTGTAACAAAGCCCCCTGATCGAGTATATCAAAGGCCCCTCATTGAGTATAAGAAAGTCCATTGATCAAGTATAATAAAGTCCCCTGGTCGAGTATAACAAAGTCCTCTCATCGGGTATAACAAAGTCCTCTGGTCGGGTATAACAAAGTCCCCTCATCGAGTATAACAAAGTCCCCTTCTCGAATATAACAAAGTTCCCAGATCTAGTATAACAAAGGCCCCTCATCGAGTATAAGAAAGGCCCCTCATCGAGTATAACAAAGTGATCTGATAGAGTATAACGAAGCCGCCTAATCGAGTATAACAAAGTCCCCTGGTCGAGTGTAACAAAGTCCCCTGTTCGAGTCTAACAAAGTCCCCTTATCGAGTATAACAATTCCCCTTAACGAGTATTACAAAGTCCCCTGATCGAGTATAACAAAGTCCCCCGATCGAGTATAACAAAGCCCCCTGATCGAGTATAACAAAGTCCCCTTATCGAGTATAACAAAGTCCCCTGGTCCAGTATAACAAAGTCCCTGAACGAGTATAACATATCCCCTGATCGAGTATAACAAAGTCTCCTGGCCCAGTATAACAAAGTCCCCAGATCGAGCATAACAAAGTCCCCTGATCGATTATAACAAAGTCCCTGACCGAGTATAACAAAGTCCCCTGGTCGAGAATAACAAATCCCGTGATACTAGTATAACAAAGTCCCCTGATCGAGTATAAAAAAGTCCCCTGGCCCAGTATAACAAAGTCCCCATATCGAGCATAACAAAGTCCCATGATCGATTATATCAAAGTCCCCTGGTCGAGTATAGCAAAGGTCCCTGATCGAGTAAGACAAAGTCCCCTGATCGAGTATAACAAATTCCTCTTATCGAGTATAACAAAGTCCCCTTATCGAGTATAACAAAGTCCCCTCATCGAGTATAACAAAGCCCCCTGCTCGAGTATAAGAAAGTCTCCTGATCGGGTATAACAAAGTCCCCTGATCTAGTATAAGAAAGGCCCCTCATCGAGTATAAGAAAGGCCCCTCATCGAGTATAACAAAGTCACCTGATCGAGTATAACGAAGCCGCCTAATCGAGTATAACAAAGTCCCCTGGTCGATTATAACAAAGTCCCCTGTTCGAGTCTAACAAAGTCCCCTTATCGAGTATAACAATTCCTCTTATCGAGTATTACAAAGTCTCCTGATCGAGTATAACAAAGCCCCCTGATCGAGTATAACAAAGTCCCCTTATCGAGTATAACAAAGTCCCCTGGTCCAGTATAACAAAGTCCCCAGATCGAGAATAACAAAGTCCCCTGATCGATTATAACAAAGTCCCTGACCGAGTATAACAAAGTCCCCTGGTAGAGAATAACAAAGTCCCATGATACTAGTATAACAAAGTCCCCTGATCGAGTATAAAAAAGTCCCCTGGCCCAGTATAACAAAGTCCCCATATCGAGCATAACAAAGTCCCATGATCGATTATATCAAAGTCCCCTGGTCGAGTATAGCAAAAGTCCCCTCATCGAGTATAACAAAGTCCCCTGATCGGGTATAAAAAAGTCCCCTGGCCCAGTATAACAAAGTCCCCATATCGAGCATAACAAAGTCCCATGATCGATTATATCAAAGTCCCCTGGTCGAGTATAGCAAAGGGCCCTGATCGAGTAAGACAAAGTCCCCTGATCGAGTATAACAAATTCCTCTTATCGAGTATAACAAAGTCCCCTTATCGAGTATAACAAAGTCCCCTGATCGAGTATAACAAAGGCCCCTGGTCGAGTATAACAAAGTCCCCTGATCGAGTATAACAAAAGTCCGCTGGTCGAGTATAACAAAGTCCACTGATCGAGTATAACAAAAGTCCCTTGATCGAGTATAACAAAGTCCCCTGGTCGAGTATAACAAAGTTTTCTTATCGAGTATAACAAAGGCCCCTGGTCGAGTATAACAAAGTCCTCTGATCGAGTATAACAAAATTTCCCTGGTCGAGTATAACAAAGTTTTCTTATCGAGTATAACAAAGGCCCCTGGTCGAGTATAACAAAGTCCCCTAATCAAGTATAGCAAAATCCCCTCATCCAGTATAACATATCCCCTGATCGAGTATAAAAAAGTCCTTGCGTCGAGTATAACAAAGTCCCCTGATCGAGTATAAAAAAGTCCCTGGTTGAGTGTAACAAAGTCCCCTGATCGAGGATAACCAAAGCCTTTCATCGAGTATAACAAAGTACCATGATTGAGTATAACAAAGTCCCCTGATCGAGTATAACAAAGTCCTCTGGTTGAGTATAACAAAGTCCCCTGATCGAGTATAACATATCCCCTGATCGAGTATAACAAAATTCCCCTGATCGAGTATGACAAAGTCCCCTGATTAATTTTAAAAAGTCCCCTGGTTGAGTATAGCAAAGTTTCTTGATCGAGTATAACAAAGTCCCCTGGTCGAGTATAAGAAAGCCCCCTCATCGAGTATAACAAAGGCCCCTAATCGAGTATAACAAAGTCCACTGATCAAGTATAACATATCCCCTGATAGAGTATAACAAAGTCCTCTGGTCGAGTATAACAAAGTCCCCTTCTCGTATATAACAAAGTCCCCAGATCGAGTATAACAAAGGCCTCTCATCTAGTATAACAAAGTCCATTGGTCAAGTATAAAAAAGTCTCTTGGACGAGTATAACAAAGTCCCCTGATCGAGTATAACAAAGCCTCCTCATCGAGTATAACAAAGTCCCCTCATCGAGTATAACAAAGCCCCCTGCTCGAGTATAAGAAAGTCCCCTCATCGGGTATAACAAAGTCCCCTGATCTAGTATAACAAAGGCCCCTCATCGAGTATAAGAAAGGCCC
>NW_024739997.1:0-18671 GCF_018991925.1 Homarus americanus | reverse complement strand
TAGAAGTTACGTATTGCTTAAAACTTGGATTACATAGCACTAGTAAATCCACCATTAATCCAGAACGCTTTCTACATCCGGAATATTTAATACAATACAAATCGTTTAAGTCCTTGTCATATGACGACAGTGAGTCGGAATAAATCCCCAAATGGTTCATGAAAATCCGGTTTTAAAATACAATTGGGGGATTACTTAAGTTAGAATAAGATTTTGTTAACTAATACCTAATTAATGTGTCCCCAAATATATGAAAAATTAAAAAAAGAATGATATTTTTTATGATTAATTTTGGGTAAGTGACTCAGGACATATAAACCCACAATCATACATTACATAAACAAACACCGGAATATAAGCGACCAATTTTCCCGCCAAATCGACGAGCGACTAGAATCTACCTCATAAGTCACCATTTCCCGCCAACAGTAGGTGAGGGGGGCGGGCTATAGGCGGCCATTTCTAGCCTATTAATGAGCTCTTGGACCCTAATTGGCGGGTTTTAATCGCCTTATTTCGCCAAAGCCAATTATATAGCCCGTGTGCTCTGTGACTCACGGACGGAACCACACCTGGGAGATCTTAATGAGTATTTAACACCTGGGAGATCTAGTGAGTATTTCAACATACCTAGGAGATCTCAATGAGTATTTTAACACCTAGGAGACCTTGTGAGTATTTTAACACACCTGGGAGATCTAGTGACCATTTTAACACACACACACAAGTCATGTAAAACTACTAATAATAATAATAAAAAGACTTATTTTATGTTAATAGATACTGGTTGTACAATTACCATGATAACATCTGGCCGCCTGCCCCCACACACGACCCAGATATATGGTAAACAGTGGGTCCTTACCAGCGACCACCTCTATATAGTGATGGTTTGTGTATAGCGACCAAGGGATATGTTGATATAGTTATGGTTTGTGTATAAAGACCAGCTGAGAGAGAGAGAGAGAGAGAGAGAGAGAGAGAGAGACTAAGAGAGAAAACATTAACACAGGAGCCAAACAGACGGACAGACAGACGGACAGACGGACAAACAGACAGACAGACAGACAAACAGATCTACCATATTTATTGACGTATTAGGTAACAACATTGGGTGGTGCTGAGGGGGGGTTAAAGGAAATGTTTTATCACACTAATATGCAAATGACTCTGTCCTTCACCTGGTCACCACTCCATAAAGGCTTCTGTCTTATCTGTCTAGTGGAGGTAAAGTGTGGGAGGGGGGAGGGTGTAGGGGGAAGAGAGAGTAGTGAAGGTAGAGAGAGTGAGTGAGAGAGAGAGAATGAGAAAGAGTAGCTAGTTGAGGTAGAGAGAGAAAGTGAGAGAGAGAGAGAGAGAGAGAAAGCGAGTGAGTGAGAGAGAAAGAGAGAAAGCGAGTGAGAAAGAGAAACAAGTTAAGAGAGAGAGAGAGAGAGAGAGAGAGAGAGATAAAAACTTTAATTAACCAAGACAGGCACATGGCATTAATCGCTCCCTTTATCTGTAATGGTTAGGCAGCCCTGTGTGTGTGTGTGTGTGCGTGCGTGTGTGTGTGTGTGTATATGTATATGTATGTCTATCTATATGTATAATAAACCCGTATAGATGAAGAGAAGTCATAACCAACGTACATATAAGCCAGTATGGATGAGGGAGAGGGTAGTCATCCATCCAGCCGTCATCCATCACCTTGTCACCCGCCTCTCTCTCTCTAATGTATGTAAATTGAACCAATAAAGGCGCGTGCGAGGGACCCCGAGCTAATTATTTTCCTCGCTTCATCGCCTGTGTGTGTGGGGGGGGGGTTAGGTTAGTAGGTTAGGTTAGGTTAGGTTAGTAGGTTAGGTTAGGTGAGCATTAGGGTATTTAATCATCAGGTGACATAAGCTCAGGTAGGTGACTTAACATACACTCACCTTATAAACCTATGGGGAGCTTCTTTATGTATGAATATGTATGACAGTGTATAATAATGTAACGTATGCCACCTAGTGTGTGTATAGGTTGACCTAACCATACACACGCCCACCCACTGTACACAAGGGGGCGTGGGTTGTCGCGTCGTGAGGGTTAGATGACGCCCGCCCACTGTCCACACACACATAGGTATCCAGGTCTCAGGGGGGGGTGTCATGACCTAGGCCTTGGCGTATGGTAATTGGGAGTTGGTCGTCACTTATTAGCGTGGAGTCTTGTAAATGGTGGTTAGGTGAGAGGCAGGGGGAGGGTGGAGAGGGGGAGGAGGTGGAAAGGGGGGGAGGTGGAGAGAGGAGGGGATAAAGGATTTTATTACCTTAAAATTAAATATCCTACTACTACTACTACTACTACTACTACTACCACCAACATTAAACATATAATATGACTCGTTAACACCTGTATCGATTTCCTATAAATTTGCCACAGGTGTTAAGAATTATATAACTGATGCACCTCTGAATTTTAATACTATACCAGAGGTGAATATTGGTAAGAACGGCGCAGATGTCCACGAAATCAGGGTGATGGTGGTTGTGGTGATGATTGTTGTGGTGGTGGTGGTAGTGTTTGTGGTGGCAATGGTGGTTGCTGTTGTGGTAGTAGTGGTTGTGGTGGTGGTGGTAGTAGTGGTAGTGAATTTTCGTGTTTATTGTTTCCTTTACACACACACACACACACACACACACACACACACAACAACAACAACAACAGACTATTTTTCCAGATTTTTGCACCAAATAGGATAGAGAACAATAAAGGTAATAAACAGCGTAGGGAGAGAGACAGAGAGGTGATAAGAGGAGGAGTGGGGGGAGAAGGAGGGGGGGATTGGCAGCAGCAGTAGATAAGTAGCCCCACACGCCACCTCACCCACCTGTCTCCTCACCTGGGCAAATTTGCATTAGCTATGAGAGCTGGGGGCGAGACTAGATGCCAAAGGTCGCTGGTTCGTATCCCCCTCAACACCTTCCACCTCTCTAATTACACCCTGGATAGTAATTAATTTTTTGTATAACTAATCAAAGTATTGTGGGGTTTTTTATATGTTATTGTCTGTTATTGAAACGTTATTGGTGGTTTAGGTTAAGTATGTAGCGGTGGTTTAAACAGTGTAGGTGACAAAAGTTGAGTCGGTTACCTTGCGGGACCCCCAACCAGGCGTCAAACATCTGTGTAGGAGAGGTGAGGTGAGGTGAGGTGAGGAGAGGAGAGGAGAGAGAGAACATATGCTACATAATTGCTCTTCTACAGGATAAATATACCCACCTCCACCACCACCACCACCACTGCATTTCTGACTTGACTGAAGGAGTGTGCTTCTGAGCGCTGTTGGATCAGGTAATTCTTGCAGGCCGCACCTTGGATAATTCTTCACCCTTCCTCACCCTCTCCCACTCACCCTCCCTTACTCTCCCTCACTGACTCACCCTCCCTTACTCTCCCTCACTCTTACCTCAACCTCCCTCACCGTGCCTCTTCCTCCTGGACTCTCCCTCCCTCTCACATGTCCCTCACCTTCCCTAGCACACACACACACACACTAAACATCATAATACGTTTACACAAAAGAGCGTTTATTAGCTGATTGAGAACGTGTGTGTGTGTGTGTGTGTGCTTGTCCATATCTATTATTATTATTATTATCATTATTATTATCATCCTCCTCATCATCATCATCTTCATCATCATCATCATCCTCATCATCCTCATCATCCTCCTCATCATCCTCCTCATCCTCATCCTCCTCATCATCATCATCATCCTCCTCATCATCATCATCATCATCATCATCATCATCATCACAAGGCATTTAACCCAATACCTACCCTAATAACTAATAACCATAGGCAAATATTAAACCCCCTCACCCCGTTTTCTATAAGGTACCACGAGTCGAACCCTAACTAAAATAGACTTAATAACCATATCAATAGCCCCTAGTTCCGGTACATGATCAAGGTGTGTTAATTAATAGCTCATAAAATAGCATTGTCAGTGTGTCAGGGCTAATTACCTGTCCACCGGAGTCATTAGAAGGTGATTTAATTTGAGGTAATTGAGCTAGTGGTGTTTGTGGTGGATTCCTGTGTGTTTGTTTGTAATATGTATGTATGTGTAATGTATGTATGTATGTATGTATGCGTAATGTATGTATGTATGTATGTGTAATGAAATGTATGTATGTATGTATGTATCACCCACTATAATTTACAGACAGTGACAAGGAAAGTACTCAACAAGGAAAGTACTCATATAAACCAGTACATATATCCAGGAAGTGTCAGGAGACGATATATTAACCAGTGTATTTATAGTCAGATGATATAGTAATGTATATAGAAGGTTTATATAGTATAGGAGGGTGTAATATAGTATAGTAATATAAGGGTTATATAGTACTAGGGAGGGAGATAGTTACACAGGCAGGTGGACACAGGTAAGATAGCTATCACCGACACTCACCAGGATATTATATTTTCACTTTGGTATTTTTGGTGATCTGAAATACTGCCCATGTGGTACCGGGCCAGCTGACCTCCCACACTTAACTGTCCTAAGCTAACCTAAGCTAACCTTACTTTATTAGTTGTTGTGGTGTGGAGGGAGGGAGGGAGGTGTAATAGGATGCAAAGGAGGTTAGCTAGAGAGAGAGAGAGAGAGAGAGAGAGGTATAGTACAGTCTCCAGTCTCTCACCTGACTGTGTCGTTATAATCTCATTCATAAGTCATTAATACAGAGATAAACATCAGACCAGCTTGAGGAGAGGGGTAGTAACAGAGAGACCCCCCACCCCCCCATCTACACTACACTACAGCACACTACACCATACCCCCATCTACCATACGACACTATACCCCCCTCTACACTACACCATACCCCCATCTACACTACATTATACCAGGGGCGGATCCAGGAATATCAAAATGGGGGTCCAGTCCAGGAAGTTGTGGCTGGGGGGAACGTGGCGAGCACAGAGAGTACTTGATATTAGGAGATATTCTGAGGTCAATAGTAATTACTTTTTACTATACAAAAACGCCTGAGTATAATAATGCATTAAATAAAAGGTATTGGAATTTTCTGATAAAAAGGGGGGTCAGGACTACCAGGACCCCCTCCCCTCCCCTCATGGATCCGCCCCAGTGTGTTTGTTACCGGCCGCACACGCTGTATGTACTATCACCACTGCTAGATATTATCACACACCGGGTCCCAGCCACGTGATGTATGGAAAGCTAACAGATCCCTCCCCCCCCTCCTCCTTACCCACCCCACCCCCACCCCTAACACCCTCCCTCATTACCCCTACCCCCACCTCCCTCCCCCCATCTCCCTATTCTCGGTGTTTCCTCATGGTAAATAAATGGTGCTAACTGGAGCATATTTATTTTATGTAAACTAGGGTGTCTAATGATCAGGTGAAATAAACTAGGGTGTCTAATCTTCAGGTGATCTCCCCCCCTAAAAAAAAATAAATAAAAAAATATCCCAAATCCTAACATAAAATAGAGGTACAAAAGTCCAATTTTATCCTCGTTAGCGGAAGCATTTATTTTTTAATCTGTGATAAGAATCTGCTCAGTCATCCTGCTTACTATGCCATCCTGGTGTTAACACGTGTGCCGGGCTGAATAATGGAGGAATTGGCGGCAGTCTTGATGGGGTGAGGGCGGGGAGTAGGTTAGGTTTAAGGTAGGTTAGGTATCACTATCTGATCTAACCAAAAGATTCTGAGACAATTTACCTAGCAGATAGGGTGGGGAGGAGAGGTGGGGAGGTAGAGAAGGGAGAGGGATGGGGGAGGGAGAGGGAGATGGAGGGGGAGGGAGGGAGGGAGAGTTGGTGTAGAAAAACTGCTCTCTTATCAGCTGTTGGGAGACCGGCACGAGGCTATTATTTAACAACAATAACACGTGCGTCTGACAGCTCGCAGATGCCGCCAGACCTTCTCTCTCTCTCTCTCTCTCATTCCCTTTTCCTCTTACTTCCTGTCTCTTTCCTCTCCCTCCTCCTCCTACATCCGTTCTTCCTCCTTCCTCCCTTCTCAACCTTCCTCTTCATTAACCTTCCTTTTCCTCTTCCCCCTCCTTCTACGTCCATTCTTGCTCCTTCCTTTTCCTCCTTCCTCCCTTCCTCAGACTTCCTTTTTCTCTCTTCCTCCTTCCCCCCTTCCTCATTCTTTCTCTTCCGCATCCTCTTCCTCCCCCCCACCCCCTGACCCTTCCGACCCTTTCATCAGCTGACTCTGCTCTGCGTGCCACACACTCGCAGTGAAAAGTGACATTACCCACATGAATCTGACCGACGTATATGTATGTATGTGTGCGTGTGTGTATATATATGTACATGTATATGTGTATGTATATATGTATATGTATGTATATGTGTGTGTGTGTGTGTACATATATGTATATGTATAATAATAATAATAATAATTGACGGTTTATTGAAAAAGTTCTGCAGCCCGAAGGCTGAAAATATACATTGGACATAAATGACTTATTACATACATTGGTGGTTTAACAAAAGCCTTCATTAGAGAAAGGTAAAGGAACATACAGTGAACATATAGATTATTGTAGGTGTTGAACAGCAAAAACGTAGTGTAGTAACTCCCTCCCAGATGGTGTTATGCGGGGCCTCACGTGGTGTAGTAATTCCCTCACAGATGGTGTTATGAGGGGCCTGACGTGGTGTAGTAACTCCCTCACAGATGGTGTTATGAGGGGCCTCACGTGGTGTAGTAATTCCCTCACAGATGGTGTTATGAGGGGCCTTACGTGGTGTAGTAATTCCCTCACAGATGGTGTTATGAGGGGCCTCACGTGGTGTAGTAATTCACAGATGGTGTTATGTAACACAGATGGTATATGTGTGTGTGTGTGTTTACATATATATATATATGTACTGTCAACGAATATGATGCATCTCTTTGTGTATGAACCTCTGTCCTGCATTGCAGTGAACAGTGACATTACCCACATGAATCTGACCTCTATACATTTATAGCTGTTAATGAATATGATGTATTTCTTCGTGTATGAACCTCTGTCCTGCGTGGCAGTGAGAAGTGATACCACCTCAGTGTCAAGACCTGACTGGATTACTCAGAATAGGCAAACTGTACTACAAGCTCTGCCAATAAATTTGTTAAACTAAAAATTAAAAAAATGACCCTTCCGACCCTTTCATCAGCTGACTCTGCTCTGCGTGCCACTCTCTCTCTCTCTCTCAACAGTAGTCAACAGTTAGGTTAGGTCAGGTTAGGTCAGTATTAGAGTAGTCCGAGTTATAATCCCTACCATGAGCTCAACACAGGGAGACGGTGTAGCCAGCCTAACGTGTACTGTATGTCTGTCCTGACTGTGTGAGTTAATGAAGAGTTAATACAGGTATGGAACACGGGAAGGGCTGACCAGGGGGAGGTAGTGTTGAGTGTGTGTGTGTCTGTGTGCGTGCGTGTGTGTGTCTGTGTGTGTGTGTGTGTACGTGTGTGTGTGTGTGTGTACGTGGGTTTATATGTAAGGAGGGAGGGAGAGAGTGGGAAATGGGAGGGAGGGAAGGAAGGAAGGAGGGAGAGAGGGAAGGAAGGAAGGAGGGAGAGAGGAGTCAGGGATGAGTTGGTCAATTAGTCAGAGTAGTTTTTAGACTTCATACAGACAGACAGACCGACAGGAGCACATATAAACAGATAAGAAGAGAGAGAGAGAGAGAGAGAGAGAGAGAGAGAGCCCTCCATAGCACACTGTGGATCTCTCTGTCTGATAATGAGTGATCCAGGTACCTCCTCCTACCCCTTACCTGTCTACCTCTACCCTTATCTATCCCTCACCTATCTACCCCTACCTTGTCTCTACCTGTCTAACTATCCCTAACCTTACCTCACTTATACCTATCTACCTTACCCTGCCTCTCTCCTCAACCCCTTCACGTACCCTGCCCTACCCTACCCCCTCTCACTCTCTATAGGCCTAGGATCATATTTTTACCTATTTTTGTACCCTCTTCCTCCCCCTCCGTCAGCGTGATAGGCCTACATGCTGGTCGTTACCTGGGCAAGGCGCGGCCCCCAAAAGGTGTGAAGAGTCACGAGGGGTGATCTTAATTGATCTTCAGGTGTCAGGTGTCATGGTGTGCATTTCTGGGTGACGTGAAGTGCCTCCCTTCCCTCTCCCCGTCACCTGATACTCACCTGATATTCACTTAATGCTTGCCCGATATTCACCTGATATTCACTTGCTACTCACCTGATATTAACCTGATACTCACCTGATAGTCACCTGATATTTACCTGATACTCACCTGATTCACTTAACCTCAGTCAATCAAACTTAACCCATATTTTTCCCCCCTAACCAAACCTAACCTACTCCACCCCACCCCACCCACCCACCCCACCCCGTCCCCATATCACATAACAAGCAACCCCCCCCGGCCCACTCTGACATCCTCACCGGCCATGCTGACACTGGTCTTATCTGATCAATTATTTTTATAAGCACTTACCTTTTTATTTCTTCACACCTGTACTGTCCGGCTGTCCTTCCACTGTCCGGCTGTCTACCTGACTGCTGTCCGGCTGTCCTTACCTGTACCGTCCGCTGTCCACCGTCCTGTCTTTACCTGTACTGTCCGGTTGTCCCAACCTGTACTGTCCGGCTGTCCTTACCTGTACTGTCCGGCTGTCCTTACCTGTACTGTCCTGTCCGGCTGTCCTGTCCTTACCTGTACTGTCCGGCTGTCCCACCTTACTGTCCGGCTGTACTGTCCGGCTGTCCTTACCTGTACTGTCCTGTACCCTGCTGTCCTGTCCTTACCTGTACTGTCCGGGCTTCCTACTGTGTCCGGTACTGTCCGGCTGTCCTTACCTGGGCTATCCTTACCTGTACTGTCCGCTATCCTCCTGTACCGTCTGGCTGTCCTTACCTGTACTGTCCGGCTATCCTTACCTGTACTGTCCGCTGTCCTGTGCCTGTCACCACTAACCTGTCCGGCTATCTTACACCCTGTACTGTCCGGCTAGTACTGTCCGGCTATCCCACCTGTACTGTCCGGCTGTACTGTACTGTCCGGCTGTCCACCTGTACTGTCCGGCTATCCTTGTCCACCTTACCTGTACTGTCCCATGTACTGTCCCTATCCCACCTGTACTGTCCGGCTGTACTGTCCGGCTATCTTACCTGTACTGTCCGGCTGTCCCTGGTCCATATCCTTACCTGTACTGTCCGGCTGTCCCCTGTACTGTCCGGTCCTACCTGTACTGTCCGGCTGTCCTACTGTCCGGCTATCCTTACCTGTCTGTATGTCCGGTCTGTACTGTCCGGCTGTCCTTACCTGTACTGTCCGGCTATCCTTACCTGTACTGTCCGGCTGTCCTTACCTGTACTGTCCGGCTGTCCTTACCTGTACTGTCCGGCTGTCCTACCTTAGGGTAGGGGAGGTTAGGTTAAGCTAGGGTGGGTTAGCGTTATTGTGTTTAATAATCAGGTGAAATAATCTGGAGGTGACAACAACAACAACAACAATAATAATAATAATAATAATAGTAATAGTAATATTAATAATAATAATAATAATCTATTCCTGTAGTCTTATAACATTGAATATTCCTTCCTGTATTATTAATCCTCAGGTAAAAGCACTAATTAACCCCGAGCTCTGGACAGGTGTGTGAGCCATGGTGAGTCATAGATGTATTGTCCAATTTCTTACATCAAAGGTAAATAAAAACTGTAAATGTAAATACCCAACTCTGATATCTGTTTACACTTGTTTACACTTGTTTTTAACCTTTTTTTCACTGGTGTTTGTGTTTTGTTGTGGTGTGTGAAGAGAGAATGTGTATAGTGAGGGTGTCTGAGGTTGTGGGTGTGGCCTCTGTAACTGACAGAAACATTCAGCTTGGGGGTGAGGGTCTCTCCTTACAACCTGCCCTTAACTATAACTATTATAACTTTTTACAATATTATAACCACCACCACAACCTCCCACAACACTACAACCACAACCACAACCTCCCACAACACTACAACCACAACCACAACCTCCCACAACACTACAACAACCACCACAACCTCCCACAACACTACAACAGTCACTATACCACTACAATCACAACCACAACCTCCCACAACACTACAACCATCACTATACCACTACAATCACAACCACAACCTCCCACAACACTACAACCACCACCACAACCTCCCACAACACTACAACAACCACTCTACCACAAACCACCACCACAACCTCCCACAACACTACAACAACCACCACAACCTCCACAACACTACAACCATCACTATACCACTACAATCACAACCACAATCTTCCACATCACTACAAGAACCACCACAACCTCCCACACTACAACCATCACTATACCACTACAACCACAACCTCCAACAACACTACAACAACCACCACAACCTCCACAACACTCCACAACCACCACCACAACCTCCCACAACACTACAACCACCACCACAACCTCCCCACAACACTCACAACAACCACCAACCTCCCCACAACACTACAACAACCAACCACAACCTCCCACAACACTAAACCACCACCACAACCTCCCACAACACTGTCACAATAAACAATCAAACAACCACAACCTCCCACCAACACTACAACAGTCACTATAACACTCCAACCACCACCACAACCTCCCACAACACTACAACAGTCACTATAACACTACAACAACCACCACAACCTCTCCTCACAACCACCACCACACCTCCCAACACTACAACCACAACCTCAACACCACATACCCAACAACCACCACACAACTCCCACAACACTACACACCACCACCACAACCTCCCACAACACTACAACAACCACCAACCTCCCACAACACTACAACAGTCACTATAACACTCCAACAACCACCAACTCCCACAACACTACAACAGTCACTATAACACCCAAACTATCACAACTTAAGGTATATATTATTTATTTTACAGGTATATTAATCATTTTATAATTTTACTAGAATTAATCAGTTTTTTACGTTTTATTTACAGGAATATTCACGACAGGAACTGTGTGGGTCCAGGCGTATAGTGACCTGTGTGGAGACCCATAGACCTGTAGGGACCTGTAGGACTTTAGTGACCTGTGGGGACCTGTGGTGATCTTGAAGACGTTTTGTGCTAAGGTAGGTTGTGCTGAGATAACACTGTGGTATAACACGACAATAACAACCACAAACAACAATAACAGAACAATAACGCAAATAACACAAGAAAAAAAACACATTAAAATATTAACAACAATAACACAATGTTTCACAACTATAAATAACCTAAAAAATTATACAAGGACAGAGCGGTCTTTGGGGAGGAGGAGGGAGAGAGGAAGAGGGGGAGGAGGGAGGGGGAGGGAGGAGAAGGTGAGAGGAGAGCCTACCTACCTTAACCTCACACCTAATTTATTCATTTCTTAACGTGACTCAAACTATCCAATTAGGAGGGAACTCGAGCAGTGGAAAAGACACAAGTTTAGACAGAGGAAACATTGGTCTGGAAATAGAGTAGTGGATGGAATAAGTTACCAAACATCATCATTAACTCACACGATGGATAGGAGCGATAGGGTTGGGTGTAAACAGGACTGTCCTGTAGGCCCGCTGCTGTTTCTATTCAATGTTAAAGCCCCTTAACCTGATGTACTAACTTAACCTAATCTATCTTGAACCCTAACTGAACCTATCTTTAACCTGATCTCATCTAACCTAACGTACTAACCTTAGCCTAACTTAAGCTCAACCCAACCTAACTTATTCTCAACCCAACCATCCTAACCTAACCCAACCCTTTCTACTCCCAACAACAAAGGTCACCTAAAGGTCTCTCAATCCCACCTCCACACAGGCCCCCCACACAGGCCCTCCACACAGGCCCCCACACAGGCCCCCCACAGCCCCCCCACACAGGCCCCACACAGGTATATTATGCAAATGAGCCCAAGCCTTCCCCAAATTCTCCTCCTCCTCCTCAATTGTTCCTCCTCTCCTACAGGTTCCTCCTCCTCTTCCCTCCCCTCCTGCTTGTCTCCCTCACAAAGGTTCCTCTTCTATATGTTCCTCCCTCCTCTAAATGTCCCTCCACCAATAGGTCTCTCCTCATCCTACAGCCTCCTCCCCCTCCTCCCTCCCCTACAGGTGTTCTATGGATGAGAAAAGGTGTGCGCCTCCCACTGATAAATGGCGGTAGAAATTAATGACAGATTGAATATTTCACTGAGGTCATGAGATCAGTGTAGAGGCTTTGATTGACTCTCTATCATGGATGTGTGGGCCCTCACCCTCTCACCCTCACCTCTCCCCCTCACCTCTCACCTCACCTCTCACCTCTCACCTCTCACCACCTCTCACCTGTACCCCACCCACCCGACCCACCCAGCCATCCTTAGTCTTCAGACTTTATCTATATTTATCTCATCCATCCTAGCCCTCAGTCTACAGTATTACACCCACACAGGCATCCACTTACCCACCCACCCACACACACACACCACCCACCCATGCCACCACCACTCACCTGACCCACACCACCCACTCTTCAGTTCTATACCTGCCCATTCCACTCCACCACCCACCCCCAGCCCTTGGTCAGGAAACAATAAGGACCCATTTATCTGCTCTCAGTCATGTCGTGTATTGGCTTGTCTGAGTCTTTGTCTGTCTCTCTCTCTGTCTGTGTGGGCTAGGTGGGGGAGGGGTGAGAACGGTGAGGAAGGTGGTAAGGTGGGGAAGGGGTGGTAAGGTGGGGAAGGGTGGTTGGGAGGGGGATGGGAGGTAGGGCTGAGGAGGGGGCGGAGGTCAGGTGGTAGGCAAGGTCACTAGGTAAGATGAAGGCTTCAGTGGGTTAACAGCTGGTGCGGGTTAACAGCTGGTGCGGGTTAACAGCTGGTGTGGGTTAACAGCTGGTGCGGGTTAACAGCTGGTGTGGGTTAACAGCTGGTGTGGGTGGGCTAACAGCTGGTGTGGGTTAACAGCTGGTGCGGGTTAACAGCTGGTGTGGGTTAACAGCTGGTGTGCTAACAGCTGCGGGTTAACAGCTGGTGGTTAACAGCTGGTGTGGGTTAACAGCTGGTGTGGTTAACAGCTGGTGCGGGTTAACAGCTGGTGTGGTTAACAGCTGGTGCGGGTTAACAGCTGGTGGTTAACAGCTGGTGGGTTAACAGCTGGTGGGCTAACAGCTGGTGTGGGTTAACAGCTGGTGTGGGTTAACAGCTGGTGGGGTTAACAGCTGGTGCGGGTTAACAGCTGGTGCGGGAACAGCTGTGTGGGTTAACAGCTGGTGCGGGAACAGCTGGTGTGGAACAGCTGGTGGGTTAACAGCTGTGCGGGTTAACAGGCGGGTTAACAGCTGGTGGGTTAACAGCTGGTGGGTTAACAGCTGGTGTGGGTTAACAGCTGGTGTGGGTTAACAGCTGGTGTGGGCTAACAGCTGGTGGGTTAACAGCTGGTGCGGGTTAACAGCTGGTGCGGGTTAACAGCGTGTGTAACAGCTGGGTTAACACGGGTTAACAGCTGGTTGGGTTAACAGCTGGTGCGGGTTAACAGCTGGTGTGGGTTAACAGCTGGTGCGGGTTAACAGCTGGTGCGGGTTAACAGCTGGTGTGGGTTAACAGCTTGATGGTGCGGGTTAACAGCTGGTGGGGTTAACAGCTGGTGGGTTAACAGCTGGTGCGGGTTAACAGCTGTGTGGGTTAACAGCTGGTGGGTTAACAGCTGGTGCGGGCTAACAGCTGTGGGTTAACAGCTGTGTGGGTTAACAGCTGTGGGTTAACAGCTGGTGGGTTAACAGCTGGTGCGGGTTAACAGCTGGTGCGGTTAACAGCTGGGGGCAACAGGTCGTTAACAGCTGGTGGGTTAACAGCGTGGGTTAACAGCTGTGTGGGTTAACAGCTGGTGTGGGTTAACAGCTGTGTGGGTTAACAGCTGGTGCGGGTGTTTATTGTTTGTTTGTTTATGATGTTCTTGTGTCTTTCAACTTATTGATGGGTTTCTGTTCATTCCTTCTTTCTTTCCTTCCTTGCTTTTATCCTTCCTTCATTCCTCTCTCATTCTTTTCTCCTTTCCTCCCTCCCTCTTTCTCTCCTTCCATACCCTTCCTCCTTACTCCCCCCCTCTCCCTCCCTCCCTCCTCCCTCCCCTTCCCTCACCTCCTCTCTCCCTCCTTCACCCTCCCTCCTTCGTGTATGAGGTATCCAGGGTGAACTTCACCTGTCATAAACAGAGATATCACAGCACGCCCTTTCCCTCGTTAAGAAACACATTAAGAACTCACTAAGTAAGTCTCACGCTTGAATGGCTTTACTGGGGAGGGGGGAGGGGGGAGGGGGGAGACAAGGAGAGGGGGGGAGGACAAGGATGTTGGTAAAGAAATCTGATAGAAGAGGTGGGGAGGGGTGATGGAGGAAGATGACTAGTGATAGGATCTAGTGATCGGGGGGTGATGATGGGGTTAGATTAATACAGGGGTTAGGTTAGGGTAGGTTAGGGTTAGGTAGGTTAGGGTAGGTTAGGGTCTTTGAAAGCCTGGAGGTGGTCGGTACTCTTATGATGGTGTTATCAAGCGTGAAATTAAGATCAGGCGGGAAAGTCGTCCATAATGAGGCGCACAAAAGTTACCAATTAGTGGACATTAAACTGTATCTCTCACGCACACAGAGCTATAGTAACATGCCTCTCTTCTCTTTCTTTTCCCTTCTCTATCTCATACACACAAACATATGAATGTATACAGTAACATCTCTCTCTCCCCCCCCTCTCAGACGGCTCTAGTGACACCCCTGAGAACTGGCCGTGTGAACTAATGATTTCTCAACCCGTGTAATGAACTGCCTGGCTGCGCCGTAATCCGTGTGACCATCCAGGGCCTTATACCTCACACCTCATACCACACCTCACACCCACACACCCTTCACACCCCGCCACATCCTCACACCCACACACACCTTCACACCCCCCCACCCACATCCACCTCACACCCTACCATCTCCCTCCCCTACCCCCCACAACACACTCCCCCAACAACACAACTTACACTCATCTCCTAACCTAACCTGACCCCCGTAATGACTTGTTGTAAAGGAGGGAACACCCCCTACAGAAAACGGAGGGGGGGGTGGTGGGGAGGGGTGAGGGGGTCTTGATGTGTTTGTTATGTCCTATGTGTACTGTGATACCAGGATGTGTGTGTGTGTGTGTGTGTGTGTGTGTGTGTGTGTGTGTGTGTGTGTGTGTGTGTGTCGTTCTCATAAGGGTATTTACAGTACAGTCAGATGAGAAAGTGGATTACCTGATCATTAACTCACCTTGGTAATTAACCTAACCTAATCTAACCTAACCTGACCTACCTACATGGTGGTGGGCGTGAAGAGGTATGACGTAGTGGGCGTGAGGATGCGTGACGTATAGTGGGCGGAGGAAGGCTGATGTAGTGGGCGTGAGGAGGGCTGACGGTGGTGGGCGTGAGGAGGCTGACGTGTGGTGGGCGTGAGGAGGCGGACGTGTGGGCGGAGGAGGCGGACGTGTAGTGAGGAGGGCTGACATGATCCTGTTAAGTGAGGCGGAGGCTGGGAGGACCTCACACAGTATGTACTTATAATCTTGTTATGAGTCGCCACACTTAACACTTATCTTCTCTCCTCCCTCCATCTCTGTCTCTCTCCCCTCCCTCCATCTCTGTCTCCCTCCCTCCCTCCCTCCCTCCATCTCTGCCTCCCTCCCTCCCTCCATCTCTGTCTCTCCCCCTCCTCCCTCCCCCTCCCTCCATCTCTGCACCTCCCCCTCCCTCCTTCCCTCCATCTCTGTCCCCCTCCCTCCTTCCCTCCATCTTGTCTTCCTCCCTCCCTCCCTCCCTCCTCCCTCCTCCCTCCCTCCCTCCATCTCTCAGCCCTCCCTCCTTCCTCCCTTCGTGTATGAGGCATCCAGGGTGAACTTCTCCTGTCATAAACAGAGACATCACAGCCTGCTCTCCTCCCTCTCCCTCATCCTCCCTACCTACTCCATCTCTGTTCTTCTTCCTCCATCTCCCTTCCTATGAGGAGGTGTAGGAGGTAGGTGTAGGTGAGGGTGTAGGTGTAGGAGGTAGGTGTAGGTGAGGGTGTAGGTGAGGGGTGAGGTGTGGGGAGGTAGGTGTGGGGTGAGGGGGTGTAGAGGAGGTGTAGGGAGGGGTAGGTGTAGGGAGGTGGAGGTGTAGGGTGTAGGAGGTAGGTGTAGGTGGGGTGAGGTGTAGGAGGTAGGTGAGGGTGTAGGTGTAGGAGGTGTAGGTGTAGGGAGGGGTGTAGGGAGGTAGGTGTAGGTGAGGGGTAGGTGTAGGAGGTGGGTGAGGGGTGTAGGTGTAGGGAGGTAGGTGTAGGTGAGGGATGTAGGTGTAGGAGGTAGGTGTAGGGAGGTGTAGGGTGTGGAGGTAGGTGTAGTGAGGGTGTAGGTGTAGGAGGTAGGTGTAGGTGAGGGGTGGGGAGGTAGGTGTAGGTGAGGGGGGTGTAGGAGTGTAGGTGTAGGTGTGTAGGTGTAGGTGAGGGGTGTGTAGGTGAGGGAGTGTGGTGGGTGGAGGTGTAGGTGTAGGAGGTAGGTGTAGGTGAGGTGTAGGAGGTAGGTGTAGGTGAGGGTGTAGGTGTGAGGAGGTGGGTGTAGAAGGGAGGGTGTAGGGAGGTAGGTAGGTGAGGTGTGTGTAGAAGGTAGTGAGGGAGGGTAGGGGAGGGGTAGGAGGTGTAGGAGGGTGAGGGGTGGAGGGGTGAGGGAGGTAGGTGGGTGAGGTGTAGGTGTGGGGAGGTAGGTGAGGGTGTAGGAGGGAGGTGGGGAGGTAGGTGTAGGGAGGTAGGTGTAGGTGAGGGGTGTAGGTGTAGGGAGGTAGGTGTAGGTGAGGGGTGTAGGGAGGTAGGTGTAGGTGAGGGGTGTAGGTGTAGGAGGTAGGTGAGGTGTAGGGTGTAGGAGGTAGGTAGGTGAGGTAGGTAGGTAGGTGAGGGTGTAGGTGTAGGAGGTAGGTAGGGTGTAGGGGGGGAGAGGTAGGTGTAGGGAGGTAGGTGGAGGTAGGTGTAGGTGAGGGTGTAGGTGTAGGAGGTAGGTGTAGGTGAGGGTGCAGGTAGGAGGTAGGTGTAGGAGGTAGGTGTAGGTGAGGGTAGGTGTAGGAGGTAGGTGTAGGAGGTAGGTGTAGGTGAGGGTGTAGGTGATGAGGTAATGGATGGGCGACACAGGACCTGAGGGAAGGTACACTATGTGTGTGTGTGTGTTGCCTCAACCAACCTGAAAATGGAATAAAACCGTGTTACGTTATCCATCACTGTCTGACCACCTCTCTCTCTCGTGTTCCCCACTTTGTCAATATTTGTCTGACGTCATTCGTAAGATGGACGACCTGCCACTAACCTCACCTCCTCACTCACGTACTCACTCGCTCACTCACTCACTTGCTCGCTCACTGACTGACTCAATCACTGACTCACTCACTCACTGATTCACCACTGACTCACTCACTATGGACGACTTAGACTATCACCACCACCACCTTCCTACCCAACACACAGACACCCAAATTATAATTACTAGGCAATTATCCTGAAAATTATCATTAATTATCACACCGCAACAATCTATCATTCCAATTATTTTTTTCACGCATAATTCGCAGATGAGAACAGTGGACGTGTTGGTGTTGCCCACTCGCGATCTCACCATTAATCCTCCTCACTGCTCAAGACAACACACACACACACACACACACACACACACACACACACACACACACACACACACATTCACTGTATTCACATATTTAAGTCTGTCTGTTCTATATATATTTTGAATAAGGTTAGGTTAGGTTAGCATTAGGGTGATGACTCTTCAGGTGATGCAATAATTAATTCTTATCTCTGTCAAAGTCTGTCGTAAATAACAAACTGTGTAGGAGAGACGCCCCATCTTCCTATCTGTTACCCCAAAATGCGACAAAGTGATAAACTGTGTTGTAACAACCGTCTCATGCAGTAAAGTGTATGGGGAAGGAGGGGTAAGGGGAGGGGAGGAGGGGTAGGGGAGGAGGCGGGGACAGTGGGGGTAGGGATGAAACAGTAGGAGGGAAAAGGTGGTGGGGAGGGGAGTTAATGGTTGAATTAAGAAGTGATAAATTCAGCCAGCGTGTAAAGCTATTTATTACAGTGGGTGAAGGGTGACGTTATTGATGACGTCTTTATGACACACACACACATTATTGTTAACACACACACACACACACACACATACGCATTTTGGCACCAGAAGTCATAGAGCATACCGTCACACATGACTGTAATTAACATATATATATATATATATATATATATATATATATATATATATATATATATATATATATATATATATATATATATATATATATATATAACTGCAAGTAAATCACTGTAGGTGCGCGTGATCTAGCAGTGTTGATAACTAATATGAAAGAAGAAAACACGAACTCGTGTTTTCTTCTTTCCTAGGTTATCAGCATATATATATAACTAAGAGAATACCACTAATGTATCACTGAAAGATTGTGTGTGTGTGTGTGTGTGTGTGTGTGTGTGTGCAGGTGACCCGGATGTTATAATTAATTAAACATTCTAGGTGAAATTAGTGGCCTCAGCAATACGTAACCGAACGAAGCACAATGAT
>NW_024739996.1:0-16723 GCF_018991925.1 Homarus americanus | reverse complement strand
CAGACACCCCAGGCACACCTTGACACCCCAGGCACACCTCCGACACTCCCAGGCACATCCGACACTCCCCAGGCACCACACACCCCAGGCACTCCTCAGACACTCCCTGGCACACCCCTGACACCCCAGGCACACCTCTGACACTGGCACACCCTGACACCCCTTGCACACCTCTGACACTCCCCAGATACCTCTGATACGCCATGGCACACCCCAGACACTCCCCAGTCACACCTCCGTCACCCACACACCCCAGACACTCCCAGGCACACCCCTGACACCCCAGGCACACCTCTGATACCCCAGGCACACCTCTGACACTCCCAGGCACACCTCCGATACCCCAGGCACACCTCTGACACTCCCTGGTACCTCTGACACTCCCCTGGCACACCTCAGACACTCAGGCACACCTCTGACACCCCAGGCACACTGACACTTGCACTGCGACACCCCAGGCACACCTCTGACACTAGGCACACCTGATACGCCCAGGCACACCTCTGGCCCCCAGCATACCACACACACCCCAGGCACACCTCTGACACTCAGAGGCACACCCATGACACCCAGGCATTCTCAGACACCCCTGGCACACCCCTGACACTCCCAGGTACACCTTGACACCTGAGGAACCCACTGATACTCCCAGGCACACCTCTGACACTCCCCAGGCACACCTCTGACACCCCAGCACACCCCACACCTGCACACCAGACACTCCTGCACACCTGACACTCCCAGTACACCTCCAACACCCCAGGCACACCCATGACACCCCAGGTACCTCTAACGCTCTGCACACCCCTGACACTCCCAGGCACACTTGACACTCCCAGTACTCCACTGACACCCCAGGCACTGCGCTGACACCAGGCATTTCTCCACACTCCCAGGCACATTCCCACACAGGTAAACCTCCTGACACCCCAGGCACACCTCTGACACTCCCCAGGCACACAACCAACACCAGGTCACCACTGACACCCTAGTACCTCTGACACCTGCACACCACGCCGACACACCCAGGCACACCTCTACTTCCCCTGGCCCTCCTGACACCCCAGGCACACCCCAGACACCCCCAGGCACACCAGACACCCCAGGCACACCTCTGACACCCCAGGCACACCTCTGACACTCCCAGGTGCCACCCCTGATACTCCCATGCATTCTCTGACACCCCAGGCACACCCTGACACTCCAGTGTTCACCTCTGACACTCCCAGGCACACTGCTGACACTCCAGGCACACTTGCCCTCCCAGTAATACCTCGACACCCCATGCACACCTGACATCCCCAGGCACACATCCGACACCCCAGGTGCACCCATGACACCCCAGGCACCAGACACCCCTGGCACACTCTGACACCCAGGCACACCTTGACACCCCAGGAACCCACTGATACCCCAGGCACACCTCTGACACTCACACTCTGACACCCTAGCGACACCGACACCCCAGGCACACCTCTGATAATCCCAGGCACACCTCCGACACCCCAGGCACACCTCCAACACCCCAGGCACACCTCTGACACCCCAGGTACCTCTGACACTCCTGGCCCTGACACCTCTAGGCACACCTCTAACACCCCAGGCACCTCTGACACTAGTACACCTCTGACACCCCAGATACTCCTCTGATAACTCCCTGCACACACTGACGCCCCACACTCTACAACCCCTGGCCTCTGACACCCTAGGCACACCCCAGACACTCCCCAACCACACCTCAGACACTCCGGCACACTCCTGACACTCCAGGCACACCTCTGACACTCCAGGCACACCCCTGACACCCCAGGCACCCTCTGACACTCCCCAGCACCCCTGACACCCCAGGCACACCTCTGACATTCCTAGGCACACTCTGACACTCCCCAGTCACACCTCAGTTACTCCAGTCACACCCTGACACCCCAGGCACACTGCCACCCCTGCACACAACTGACACCCATGTACACGCCTGACACTCTAGAACACTCTGACACCCCAGGAACACTCTGACACCCCAGGTACACCTTGACACACTCCCAGTTACATCTCCGCCACCCAGTTACACCCCTGACACCCCAGTACACCTCTGATACTCCCAGGTTCACCCTGACACTTGCACCTTTCTGACACCCCTGGTTCACCTCTGACACCCTAGGCACACCTCTGACACTCCACACACCTCTGACACCCCAGGCACACTCTGACACCTGGCACACCACTGACACCCAGGCACAACACTTAAACCCCAGGCACCCCCAGGCACACCTCTGACACCCCAGGTACGCTCCCGACAGGCACAACTGACACCCCAGGCACACCTCTGACACTGGCAGGCACACCTCTGACACCCCAGGCACACCTTGACACTCCGTGTCACATCTCCGTCACTCCCAGTCACACCCTCTGACACTCCCAGGCACCTCTGATACTCCCAGGTTCACCCTGACACTCCCAGGCACTCTTCTGACACCCCTGTCCACCTCTGACACCCCAGGCACACGTCTGACACCTGCACACCTCTGACACTCCCCAGGCACACCTCTGACACTCCCCTGGCACACCACTGACACTCGGCACAACACTCACACCCCAGGCACCCCTCAGTCACCCTAGGCACACCTCCGACACTCCAGGCACACCTCCGACACCCAGGCACACTCTTACACTCCCGGCACCTCTGACACTCCCAGGCACACCCCTGACACCTCCAGGCACTTCAACACTCCCAGGCACTATCTGACACTCCCAGGCACACCTGTGACATTCCCAGCACACCTCTGACACTCCCAGTTACACCTCCGTCACTCCAGCCACACCCATGACACTCCCCAGGCACACCCCACACTACCAGGCACACCTCTGATACTCCCCAGGCACACCTTGACACTCCCAGGCACACCTCCGATACCCCAGGCACACCTCTGACACACCCAGGCACTCCTCTGACACTCCCTGGCACACCCCCATCAGGCACACCCCTGACACCCCAGGCACACCCCTGACACCACCAGGCACACTGCTGACACCCCAGGCACACCTCTGACACTCCCAGATGCACCTCCTGATACGCCCAGGCACACCTCTGTCCCCATACCCCACACACCTGCGCACACTCTGACACTTGCACACCAATGACACTGGCACCTCAGACACCCCTGGCACACCCCTGACACCCAGGCCACCTTGACACTCCCCAGAACCCCTGATACTCCCCAGGTACACCTCTACACTCCCCAGGCACACCTCTGACACTCCCAGGCACACCTCCGACACCCCAGGCACACCTCCAACACTCCCAGGTACCCCCTGACACGCCCAGGTACCCTCTGACGCCTCTGACACACCCCTGACACTCCCCAGGCACACTCTGACACCCCAGGCACTCCACTGAAACTCCCAGGTACCGCGCTGACACTCCCAGGCATTCCACACTGGCACATCTCGACACCCCAGGCAAACCTCCGATACCCCAGGCACCCCTGACACTCCCCAGGCACACCACCAACACCCAGGCACACCACTGACACCCTAGGCACTGACACTCCAGGCACACCGCTGACACACCCAGGCACACCCCACACCCTGGTTCACCCCACACCACCAGGCACCCCAGACACCCCAGGCACACCCTGACACACTCCAGGCACACACCTCTGACACTCCCAGGCACACCCCTGACACCCCAGGCACACCTTGACACCCCCAGATACTCCTCTGATACCCATGGCACACCCCAGACACTCCCTGGCACACCTCAGACACCCCAGGCACACCTCTGACACCCCAAGCACCACACCCCTGACACCCCAGGACCTCCCACACCTTGCACTCCCTCTGACTCACCTGGTGCACACCTCTGACAATCCCAGGCACACATCTGACACTCCAGGCACACCTCTGACACTTGCACGCCTCCTGACACTCCAGGCACATCTCCGACACACCCAGGTAAACCTCCGATACTCCCCAGGCACACCTCTGACATTCCCAGGCCACCTCTGACACCCTAGGCACTCCTCTGACACTCCCCTGGCACACCTCTGACACTCCCCAGGCACACCTCTCTACACTTCCTGGTTCTCCCTGACACTCCCCAGGCACACCCCCTGACTCTCCCAGGCACACCTCTGATACTCCCAGGTACACTCTGATACTCCCAGGCACACCTCCGTCACCTGCACACTGACACTCCCAGGCACCACTGACACCCAGGCACACTACAGACACTCCAGGCACACCCCAGACTCCCAGGCACACTCTGACACCACACACCTGACACTCAGAACCTCCGACACTCCCAGGCACACCTCTGACACTCCAGGCACACCTTGACACACCCCAGTTACACCTCTGACACTCCCAGGCACACCCCTGACACTCCCCAGGCACACCTCTGACACTCCCAGGAACACCTCTGACACTCCATGCACACCTCAGACACTCCAGGCACACCCCAGACCTCCCAGGCACACCTCTGACACCAGGCACACCTCTGACACCTAGGCACACCTCCGACACCTTGCACACCCCCCACACACCCAGGCACACCTCACACTCCCAGGCACCTCTGACACTCCCAGGTACCTCCTGACACCTAGGAACACCTCAGACACTTGCACAACTCCTGACACTTGCACACCCCAGACACTCCCCAGGCACACCTCTGACATTCCCCAGGTACACCTCTGACACCCCAGGCACACCCCCGCTGACACCCCAGGCACACCTCTGACACCCAGTGCCACCCCAGACACCCCAGGCACACCCCAGACACCCCAGGCACACCTCCTGACACCCCAGGCACACCTCCTCACACCCCAGGCACACCTCTGACACCCTGCGGCACACCCCAGACACCCCAGGCACACCTCAGACACCCCAGGTACACCCCTGACACCCCAGGCACACCACCAACACTCCCAGGCACCACTGACACCCCCAGGTACACCTCTGACACTCCCATCGCTGACACACCCAGGCACACCTCTGACACTTCCTGGCTCTCCCCGACACTCTGGCACACCTCTGACAACTCAGACACCCAGTACAATCTGACACCCCAGCACACCTCTGACACCCAGGCACACCCTGACACCCCCAGATACCCTCCTGACACTCCCAGGTACACCCTCAGACACTCCCAGGCACACCTCAGACACCCCAGTACACCTCTGACACCCCAAGTACAACCCTGACACCCCAGGACCTCTAACACCCCAGGCACCCTCTGACACCCCAGGCACACCTCTGACAATCCCAGGCACACATCTGACACCTTGGTGCACACCCTGACACTCCCAGGTACGCCTCCGACACTTCCAGGTACATCTCTGACACACCCAGGTAAAACTCTCCGATACTCCCAGGCACACCTCACATTCCCAGGCACACCTCTGACACTCCCAGGCACTCCTCTGACACTCCCTGGCACACCTCTGACACTCCCAGGCACACCCTGACACTTCCCTTGCACTCCCTGACACCCCAGGCACACCCTGACACTCCCAGCACACTCTGATACACCCAGGCACACCTGACACCCTGCACATCTGACACTCCCAGGCACACCCCTGACACTCCCAGAACACCTCCGACACTCCAGGCACACCCCTGACACTCCCAGGTACACCTTGACACTCCCAGGTACCCTCTGACACTCCCAGGTACACCTCTACTCCCAGGTATACCTCTGACACTCCCAGGCACACCCTGACACTCCCAGATACACCCTGACACTGCCAGGTACACCCTGACACTCCATGCACACCCCAGACACTCCAGTACACTCCCAGACACCCCAGGTACACCCTCTGACACCCCCAGGCACACCTGACACTCCCAGGCACACCCCAGACACCCCAGGCACACCACACACTCCCAGGCACACCTCTCACACTCCAGATACCTCTGACACTCGCTGTACCTCTCTGACACTCCGCCAGGCACACCTGAGACACTCCCAGGTACACCTGAGACACTCCCAGGTACATCCCAAACACCCCAGGTCTACACCTCTGACACTCCCAGGCACACCGCTGACACTCCCAGGCACACCCTGACACCCCAGGCACACCTCTGACACCCCACACCTCCGATACGCCCAGGCACACCTCTGGGTCTCCCAGGCTACCTCACACACCCCAGGCACACCTCTGACACCCCAGGCACACCTCCGACGCTCCCAGGCACACCTCCGACACCCCAGGCACACCCATACCACCCCAGGTACTCCTCAGACACTCCCCAGCCACCCCTGACACTCCCAGGTACACCTTGACACTCACTCCACTGATACTCCCAGGCACACCCTGACACTCCCAGGCACATCTCTGACACTCCCAGGCACACCTCTAACACCCCAGGCACCTCAGACACTCCCAGGCACACCTCCGACACCCCAGGCACACCTCCAACACCCGGAGGCACCCCTGACACCCCAGGTACCCTCCTGACGCCTCTCTGGTACACCCCTGACACTCCCAGCACTCTGACACTCCCAGGTACTCCACTGACGCTCCCAGGTACTGCTCTGACACTCCCAGGTATTTCTCCGACACCAGGTACATCTCCGACACTCCCAGGTAAACTCTCCGATACTCCCAGGTACACCTCTGACACTTGTGGTACTCCTCTGACACTTGTGTACACCGCCGGACACACCCAGGTACACCTCTACACTTCCTGGTTCTCCCCGACACCCCAGGCACACCCCAGACACCCCAGGTACGCCCCCAGACACCCCAGGCACACCACTGACACCCCAGGCACACCTCTGACACCCCTGGCACACCCCTGACACTCCCAGGACCTCTGACACTCCCAGGTACTCCTCTGACACCCCCAGGCACACCCCTGACACTCCCAGGCACACTTCTGACACTCCCACACGCCTTGACACTCTCAGAACACCTGACACTCCCAGAACACCTCTGACACTCCCAGGCACACCTTGACACTCCCAGTTACATCTCCGTCACTTCCAGTTACACTCTGAACTCCTAGGTACACCTCTCATACTTGTGTGTCTGGCCTCCTGACACTCCCCAGGTACTCTTCTGACACCTCCCTGGTTCACCCTGACACTCCCAGGCACACCTCTCTGACACTCCCAGGCACACCTCTGACACTCCCAGGCACACCTCTGACACTCCTGGCACACCACCGACACCCCAGGCACAACACTTACACCCCAGGTACTCCTCAGTCACTCCCAGGCACACCTCCGACACCCCAGTACACCTCCTGACACTCCCAGGCACACTTCTACACTCCCAGGTACACCCCCTGACACTCCCAGGTACCCCCTGACACCCCAGGTACTTCACTCCCAGGTACTCATCTGACACTCCCAGGTACACCTCTGACACCTCTGTGTACACCTCTGAAACTCCCAGTTACACTCCGTCACTTCCAGTTACATCCCTGACACCCCAGGCCACCCCTAACACCCTGCACACTTCTGATACTCCCCAGGTACACCTCCATACCCCAGGTACACCTCCGATACCCTGCGGGTACACCTCCTGACACACCCAGGTACCCTCTCTGACACCCCTTGGCACACCCCAGACACTCCCAGAACTCCCCTGATACTCCCAGGCACACCTCACACTCCCCAGGCACACCTCCGACACCCCAGGCACACCTCTGACACCCCAGGCACACCTCAGACACCCCAGGCACACCTCCGACACCCCAGGTACACCTCCAACACTTGGTGCACACCCCTTGACACCTCCCAGGTACTCCTCTGACGCTCTGATACACCCCTGACACTCCTGGTGTACACTTCTGACACTTGTACTAATGAAACTCCTGTACTGCGCTGACACCCTGCATTTCCTGACACCCCAGGTACATTCCGACACTCCCAGGTAAACTCCTCCGATACTCCCAGGTACACCCTCTGACACCCCAGGTACACCACTCTAACACCCCAGGTACACCACTGACACCCTAGGCACTCCTCCTGACACCCTTGCACACCGCTGACACACCCAGGCACACCTCTTACACTTCCTGGTCTCTCCCCTGACACCCCAGGCACACCCTCAGACACCCCAGGCACACCTCAGACACCCCAGGCACACCTCTGACACTCCCAGGTACACATCTGACACCCCAGGTACACCTCTGACACTTGCAGATACTCCTCTGAAACTCCATGGTACAATTCCTCAGACATTCCCGGTACACTCTCAGACACTCCCAGGTACACCTCTGACACCCTACAACCCTGACACTCCCAGGACTCCTCTAACACTCCCAGGCACCCTCCTGACACTCCCAGGCACACCTCTGACAATCCCAGGTACACATCTGACACTCCCAGGTACACCTCTGACACTCCTGCAAGTACGCCTCCGACACTTCCAGGTACATCTCCGACACACACCCAGGTAAACCTCCGATACTCCCAGGCACACCTCTGACATTCCCAGGTACACCTCTGACACCCCAGTACCCTCTGACACTCTCTGGCACACCCCCGACACCCCAGGACTCCTGACACTCCCAGGTACTCCCTCTGACACTCCCAGGTACACCTCTGACACTCCTAGGTACATACTTCTGACACTCCCAGGTACACGCCTGACACTCAGAACACCTCCGACACTCCCAGGAACACCTCTGACACCCCAGGCACACCTTCTTGACACTCCCAGCCACATCCTCGTCACTTCCAGTCACACCCCTGACACCCCCAGGCACACCTCCCATACCCCAGGTCTCACCTCCTGACACCCCAGGCACTCTTCCTGACACCCTGGTTCACCCTGACACTCCCAGGCACACCCTGACACCCAGGCACACCTCTGACACCCCAGCCACACCCTTGACACTCCCTTTGGTACACCACTGACACCCCAGGTACAACACTTACACTCCCAGGTACTCCTCAGTCACTCCCAGGTACACCTCCGACACCCTGCCACCTCCAACACTCCCAGGTACACTTCTTACACCCCCAGGTACACCTCTCTGACACCCCAGGTACACCCCTGACACCCCAGGTACCCCCAACACTCCCCAGGTACTCATCTGACACTCCCAGGCACACCTCTGACATTCCCAGGCACACCTCTGAAAACTCCCAGCCACACCTCCGTCACTCCAGTTACATCCCTGACACTCCCCAGGTACACCCCTAACACTCCCAGGCACACCTCTGATACCCCAGGTACACCTCTGACACCCCAGTACACCTCCGATACTCCCAGGCACACCTCTGACACACCCAGGTACTCCTCTGACACTCCCTGGTACACCTCAGACACTCCCAGGAATCCCTGGATACCCAGGCACACTCTGACACCCCAGGCACACCCTCTGACACCCAGTACACCTCTGACACCTCAGGTACACCCTCAGACACCCCAGGCACACCACACCCCAGGCACACCTCCTTGACACCCCAGGCACACCACCAACACCCTGCGCACACCACCGACACCCTAGGCACCCTGACACCCCAGGCACACCGCTGACACACCCAGGCACACCTCTTACACTCCTGGTTCCTCCCCTGACACCCCAGGTACACCCCAGACACCCCAGGTACACCTCAGACACTCCCCAGGCCACCTCTGACACTCCCAGGCACACCTCTGACACTCCCAGGCACACCTCTGACACTCCCAGATACTCCTCTGAAACTCCATGGTACACCTCTGTACATTCCTGGTACACTCAGACACTCCCCAGGTACACCTCTGACACTTCAAGCACAACCCTGACACCCCAGGACTCCTCTAACACTCCCCAGTGTACCCTCTGACACCCCAGGCACACCTCCTGACAACCCAGGCACAATCTTTAGACACCCCAGGCACACCTCCGACACTCCCAGGCACGCCTCCGACACTCCAGGCACATTCCGACACACCCAGTAAACCTCCGATACCCCAGGCACACCTCTGACATTCCCAGGCACACCTCTGACACCCAGGTACTCCCTCTGACACCCTGGCACACCTCTGACACTACCAGGTACACCTCTACACTTCCTGGTTCTCCCCTGACACCTCCCAGGTACACCCCTGACTCCCAGGTACACTTCTGATACTCCCAGGTACAATTCTGATACCCCAGGTACACCTCCGTCACCCCAGGTACACCCCTGACACCCTGCACACCACTGATAATTCCCAGGCACACCCCAAACACCCCAGGCACACCCTCCTCACACCCCAGGCACACTCTCACACCCCAGGCACCCTGTGACTCCCAGCCACACCTCAGACACCCCAGGCACACCTCAGACACCCCAGGCACACCTCAGACACCCCAGGTACACCTGATACTCCCAGGCACAATCTGAGACTCTGCGTAAACCTGAGACACTCCTTGGTAGGTACACCCCCTGACACTCCTGCAGGTACACCTCTGACACTCCCAGGTACATCTGACACCTGCTGTACACGCCTGACACTCTCAGAACACCTGACACTCCCCAGGTACACCTCTGACACTCCCAGGTACACCTCTGATACCCCTGGTTCATCTCGACACCCTAGGCACACCCTCCTGACACCCCAGGCACAATCTCCTGACACCCCAGGCACACCCTGACACCTTGGCACACCACCGACACCCCAGGCACAACACCCACCCCAGGTACCCCTCAGTCACCCCAGTGCACACCTGACACCCCAGGCACACCCGACACCCCAGGCACACTCCTCTTTACACACCCAGGCACACCCTGACACTCCCAGGCACACCCTGACAAATTTTGCGCACTCCTCTAACACTCCCAGGTACTGACACTCCCAGGTACTCCTCTGACATTCCCAGGTACACCTCTGACACTCCCAGTTACACCTCCTCACTTCCAGCACCCCTGACACTCACAGGTACACCCCCGACCCCAGGTACACCTCTGATACTCCCAGGTACACCCTCTGACACTCCCCAGGCACACCTCCGATACCCCAGGCACACCTCTGACACCCCCAGGCACTCCTCTGACACCCCAGGCACACAGCTGACACTCCAAGGCACACCCTCTGACACCCTGTACGCCTCCGACACTTCCAGGTACACATCCGACACACCCAGGCAAACTCCGATACCCCAGCAGGTACACCCTCTGACATACCCAGGTACAATTTGACACTCCCCAGGTACACCCTTTGACACTGCCAGGTACTACTCTGACACTCCCAGGTACTCCTCTGACACTCCTAGGTACACGTCTGACATTCCCAGGTACACCTCTTGACACCCCAGTTACACCTCCGTCACTTCCAGCCACACCCCTGACACCTGTGCACACCCCCGACTCCTCCTGCACACCCTCTGAGATCCCAGGCACACCCTGACACTCCCAGGCACACCCGACACCCCAGGCACACCCCTGACACTCCCAGGCACACCCTGATACCCCAGCACACCCCAGACACCCCCAGGTACACCCTCAGACACCCCAGGCACACCCCTGACACTCCCAGGTACACCTCTGACACTCCCAGGTACACATCTGACACCCAAGGTACACGCCTGACACTCTCAGGAACACCTCCGACACTCCCAGGTACACCTCTGACACTCCCAGGTACACCTCTGATACTCCCTGGTTCACCTTTGACACCCCAGGCACACCTCTGACACACTCCCAGGTACACCTCTGACACTCTTGCAAGTACACCTCTGACACCCTTGGCACACCACTGACACCCCAGGCACAACACTTACACCCCAGGCACTCCCTCAGTCACTCCTGCACACCCGACACTCCCAGGTACAATCTCCGACACTCCCAGGTACACTTTTACACACCCAGGTACACCTCTGACACTCCCAGGTACACCCTGACACTCCCAGGTACTCCTCTAACAATTCTGTACTTCTCTGACACTCCAGGTACTCCTCTGGACATTCCCAGGTACACCTCTGACACTCCCAGTTACACCTCCGTCACTTCCAGTGCCACACCCCTGACACTCACAGGTACACCCCTGACACTTGCGTACACCTCTGATAATTCCCAGGCACACCCCGACACCCCAGGCACACCTCCCGATACCCCAGGCACACCTCTGACACTCCCAGGCACTCCTCCTGACACTCCTGCACACAGCCGACACCTCAGGCACACCTCTGACACCCCAGGCACGCCTCCCGACACTTCCAGGCACACATCCGACACAATCTGTGCAACCTCCAAGATACCCAGGCACTTCGACATACCCAGGTACACCTCTGACACTCCCAGGTACACTTGACACTGCCAGGTACTACTCTGACACTCCCAGGTACTCCTCTGACACTCCTAGGCACACGTCTGACAATTCCCAGGCACACCTCTGACACTCTAAAAGCTGCCACCCTCCGTCACTTCCAGTTACACCCTGACACTCCTGGCAGGCATTACCCCGACTCCTCTCTGTGCACACCTCTGATACCCAGGCACACCTCTCGACACCCCTGCGGGTACACCTCCGACACTCCCAGTACACCCCCTGACACTCCCAGGCACACCTCTGATTCCCAGGTACACCTCAGACACCCCAGGCACACCCCAGACACCCCACCCCTGACACTCCCAGGTACACCTCTGACACTCCTGCAATACATCTGACACTCCAAGGTACACGCCTGACACTCTCAGGAACACCTCCGACACTCCCAGGTACACCTCTGACACTCCCAGGTACACCTCTGATACCCCTTGGTTCACCTTGACACTCCCAGTACACCTCTCTGACACTCCCAGGTACACCTCTGACACTCCCAGGTACACTCTGACACTCCTTGGTACACCACTGACACCCCAGGCACAACACTTACACCCCAGGTACTCCTCAGTCACTCCCAGGCACACCCGACACTCCCAGGTACACCTCCTGACACCCCATACACTCTTACACACCCAGGTACACCCTCTGACACCCCAGGCACACCCCTGACACCCCAGGCACCCTCTAACACCCCAGGTACCCTCTGACACCCTAGGCACACGTCTGACATTCCCAGGTACACCCCACACCCCAGTTACACCTCCGTCACTTCCAGGTACACCCCTGACACTCCCAGGTACACCCCGACACTCCCAGGCACACCTCTGACACTCCCAGGTACACCTCTGACACCCCAGGCACACCTCCGACACTCCCCAGGCACACCCCTGACACTCCCAGGTACACCTCTGACACTCCCAGGCACCTCAGACACCCCAGGCACACCTCACACCCCAGTGCACCCTCTCACACTCCCAGGCACTCCTGTGACTCCCAGCCACACCTCAGACACCCCAGGCACACCCCTGACACCCCAGGCACACCTCAGACACTCCTGCAGGTACCCTGTGACTCCTCCCAGGCACACCTGACACTCCCAGGCACACCTCTGACACCCCCAGGCACACCTCTGACACTCCCAGGCACACCCTCTGACACTCCTGTGCTCACATCTGACACTCCCAGGCACACCACTGACACTCCCAGGCACCTCTGCCTCCCAGGCACACCTCAGACACTTGAGCACACCCTGACACCCCAGGCACACCTCCACACTCCCAGGCACACCCCTGACACTCCCAGGCACACCTCTGACACTCCCAGGCACACCTCAGACACCCCAGGTACACCTCTCCCACACCCCAGACACACCTCCTCACACCCCAGGCACCTTACCCCTGCAAGTACACCTCCGACACCCCAGGCACACCTCCGACACCCCAGGCACAATTCTGACACCCCAGGTACACCCCTGACACCCTGCGTACACCCCTGACACCCCAGGCACACCTCTAACACTCCCAGGTACCCTCTGACACTCCCAGGTACACCTCTGACACTCCCAGGCACACCTCCGACACTCCCAGGTACACCCTGACACTGGTACACTCTGGGCCCCCAGGCATACCCTCACACACCCTGCACACCTCTGACACTCCCAGGTACAACCTATGACACTCCAGGTACTCCCAGACCCTCCCTGGTACACCCCTGACACCCCAGGCACACCTTGACACTCCCAGGAACTCCACTGACACTCCCAGGCACACCTCTGACACCCCAGGTACACCTCAGACACCCCGCACACCCTCAGACACTCCCAGGCACACCTCTGACACTCCCAAGCACAACCCTGACACTTGGACCCCAACACCCCAGGTACACCTCTGACACTCCCAGGTACACCTCTGACAACTTGCACATCTGACACTCCCAGGTACACCTCTGACACTCCCAGGTACGCCTGACACTTCCAGGCACATTCCTGACACACCCAGGTAAACCTCCGATACTCCCAGGTACACCTCTGACATTCCCAGGCACACCTCTGACACCCTGGGCACCCTCTGACACTCCCCTGGTACACCTCTGACACTACCAGGCACACCTCTACACTCCTGGTTCTCCCTGACACTCACAGGCACACCCTCGACTCCTCCCAGGCACACCTCTGACACCCCAGGCACACCTCTGATACCCCAGGCACACCTCCGTCACTCCCAGGCACACCCCGACACTCCCAGGCACACCACTGATACCCCAGGCACACCCTCAGACACCCCAGGCACACCCTCTCACACTCCCAGGCACACCTCTCACACTCCCAGGCACTCCTGTGACCTCCCAGTCACACCTCAGACACTCCCAGGCACACCTCAGACACTCCCAGGCACACCTCAGACACCCAGGCACACCTCTGATCCTCCCAGGCACACCTCAGACACCCCAGGCAAACCTGAGACACCCAGGCACACCCCTGACACTCCCAGGCACACCTCTGACACCCCAGGCACACATCTGACACTCCAAGGCACACGCCTGACACTCCCAGAACACCTCCGACACCCCAGACCCCTGACACCCCAGGCACCTCTGATACTCCCTGGTTCACCCCTGACACTCCCAGGCACACCTCTGACACTCCCAGGTACACCTCTGACACTCCCAGGCACACCCTGACACTCCCTGCACACCACTGACACTCCCAGGTACAACACTTACACTCCCAGGTACTCCTCAGTCACTCCCAGGCACACCTCCGACACTCCCAGGTACACCTCCGACACCCTGCACACTTACACACCCAGGCACACCTCTGACACTCCCAGGCACACCCCTGACACTCCCAGGTACCTCCTCTAACACTCCAGGTACTTCTCTGACACTCTGGCACACCCCTGACATCCCAGGCACACCCCTCACACTCCCAGGCACACCTCCTGTCAGTTCCAGTTACACCCCTGACACCCCCAGGTACACCCCTGACACCCCAGGCACACCTCTGATACTCCCAGGCCTGACACTCCCAGGTACACCTCCGATACTCCCAGGCACACCTCTGACACTCCCAGGTACTCCTCTGACACCCCATGTACAGCTGACACTCTCACGTACACCTCTGACACTCCAGGTACGCCTCCGACACTCCAGGCACACCTCCGACACACCCAGGTAAACCTCCGATACCCCAGGCACACCTCTGATTCTTGGCACACCTGACACTCCCAGAACACCCCTGACACTGCCAGGCACTACTCTGACACTCCCCAGGCACCCTCTGACACTCCCAGGCACACGTCTGACATTCCCAGGCACACCTCCTGACACCCCAGGCACACCTCCTGACACTTCCAGTTACACCCTGACACTCCCAGGCACACCCCGACACTCCCAGGCACACCTCTGATACTCCCCAGGCACACCTCTGACACTCCCAGGCACACCTCTACACCCCCAGGCACACCTCTGACACTCCCAGCACACCTCTGACACTCCCAACTACACCTCAGACACCCCAGGCACACCTCTGACACCCCAGGCACACCCCTGACACCCCAGGACCTCTGACACCCAGGCACCTCCTGACAATCCTGCACACCACCGACATCCCCAGGCACACCTCTGACACCCCAGGCACACCCCGACACCTCCGAACAACTCCTGACACCCCAGGCACACCTCTGACACCCTGCACATCCTGACACCCCTGGCACACCTCTGACACCCAAGATACCCTCTGATACTCCTGGCACACCTCTGACACCTCGGCACACCTCAGACACCCCAGGCACACCTCTGACACTCCCATACACCCCCTGACACCCCAGGACCTCCTCTACACACTTGCGTACACCTCTGACACCCCCAGGTACACCTCTGACACTCCCAGGCACACTCCCCAGGCACACCCTGACACCTCAGAACACCCTCCACACTCCCAGGCACACCTCCTGACACCCCAGGCACACCTTGACACCCCAGGCACACCTCTGACACCCCAGGCACACCTCTGACACCCCAGGCACACCCCTGACACTCCCAGGCACACCTCTGACACCCCAGGCACACCCTGACACTCCCAGGCACACCTCTGACACCCATGCACACCCCTGACACTCCAGGCACACTCAGACACCCCAGGCACACCTCTGACACCCCCAGGCACACCTCTGACATCCCAGGCACACCTCTGACACTCCCAGGTACACCTCACACACCCCTGTGCACACCTCCTGACACCCCAGATACCCTCTGACACCTCCTGGTACCTCTGACACTCGGCACACCCTCAGACACTCCCATGCACACCTGAGACACTCCCAGGCACACCCCTGACACTCCCAGGTACACCTCTGACACTCCCAGGCACACCCCTGACACTCCCAGGCACACCTCTGACACCCCAGGCACACCTCTGACAATCCTGCACACCTCTGACACTTGCGGCCACCAGCAATACAAATTCGAACGAAGCATGA
>NW_024739995.1:0-18227 GCF_018991925.1 Homarus americanus | reverse complement strand
ATACATATATATATAATTTTGTATGGGCATTAGCCCATTTTGTTCTTAAGGGGGGGGTACCTCCTTAAATAGGGCTCTTTTTTTTCAAAATGACCGTCACACTATAAAGGTGTGTACAGGTGACGCATGAGTAAACTACGAGTATGAGCAACCTTAGACACTTCTGGTCAATGGTGTAGTCAGGTGGGGCAATACATTCCAAGTCTCCTCCTGTACTGTAGAGCATCATGAAGATAACGAGCAGTATGCACTCAGGTCTAGTCGCAGCTATTGGCGGCAGGCTAGTTTTATTTTACATTTATATTTAGTGATTGTAATTCATTTTGTATCTATATGTTACCTGGAATAGTTTCTAGGATTAGTGGTATTTTATTTATTTTTATTGTTTTGTTATCTGTATAAGAACTAATGGGATCCAAGGAAGATTCGTGTTATCCATGAGAGATGACACTGGGATGAAGGATTATCTTAGGATCAGGATTTTATAACATATGTTAGATGTTTGTGAATTATAAAAGGTACTAAAACATTTACATTAATCTGAAGTAAATTCACTAGTTTTAAGGCTTCATCAGTCTTATATATTATTAATCATCAATAAAGATAAGTTGTGATTACATTAAGAAGTAAATAGAGGAAAAGTGAGTAGTTCTTACTTCATAATTTAAGGTATACCGGTATTTGGGATGATGGTACATGTTTGATATATACATTTAATAATTATTGTGCATTTATAAGAAAGAAGTATTAATACCCATCTTTTATTAAGGTGAATTCTTAATTGGCTAATCTTTCTTTGTAATTTAGGTGAGGTAGTAGAAGAACTTAGTGATCTTGTTGTCAATCGCTGGTGCCACCACATTAAGCCAACCACTCAAAATGTCAATTAAACCTTTTCTATGACAAAGACTGAGATGGCCTAAGACTGAGATGGCCTAAGACTGAGATGGCCTAAGACTGAGATGGCCTAAGAATGAGATGGCCTAAGACTGAGATGGCCTAAGACTGAGATGGCCTAAGACTGAGATGGCCTAAGACTGAGATGGCCTAAGACTGAGATGGCCTAAGACTGAGATGGCCTAAGACTGAGATGGCCTAAGACTGAGCTGGCCTAAGACTGAGATGGCCTAAGACTGAGATGGCCTAAGTTTGGAGTTATTCGCTAGAGTTGAAATAAAGGTTGACCTCGTGGTTTGTGTTTCCGAGAGAACACCTGTCGTTCAGGTATTTTTTTATACTGTTCCTGCAATAGATCCGACCATTATGAGTACTAGACCTTGGTATCCGACAGCCTAGAAACCTCACTGCTAACCAACCCAAGGATATTTTAATACTCAAACTTTCCTACTACACTTTGAAATAACATTTATAGTTTAAGATATGAGGGTCCTTTGTTAATCTCAATTGGAACAACTAACAAGTAGAATTTGTTGCATAATGTTAATGTTGACGCAACACTCAGTGACTCACGGATCTGTAAATTCAGGCTGGTTAAGAATATCGTATTATCGTACAGTGTGTTACAGTACTGTTATTACATAGTAGTTTCATTACAATATAACTCAGCTTTGCCACTGAACCTAAATACTGGTGTCAAGGGAGTGTGGGCTCATCATTTCATCATTGTCACGCTGCATAACTGGATGACTGTACTAAGGAGAGTTACGGTTGCCCCATGTTTTTAAATCTAAAACTTGAATCAAAAGGTGTAGCTGCCTTTCATTTATAACGAATTCAAAAAGTTTAAGTCAAGATTTTCTACAGAATGGCACAGGTAAGTTAGATTTCAAGAGGGATCGTGGAGGAAGAGGTTGAGGTGAGGATGGTATCAGTGGAAGTGTCACGACTGAAACTGCTTATAAGTGTTATATATTAAAGTCACTGCTCTAGAAAGAACAACGTGCCGTATATATCCAAATAATCAGTCAAAAACAGCCATATTTACGTTCATTTGATATTACCTAATAGAAGACTTATCAAACGGGGAGAAGAGTTAACGTGTCGGAGCTGTTCACAGACTCTCCATGATATATCATTTCGCCCAGATGCTGACGTAACCGGATTAATTATTCAAAGGGATCAAAATGACTAGTATTTAATTTCCAAAATTTAACTTATATGACAAATATTGTTATTTCTGTAGTCTTTGTAAATCGAGCTTGATCAAGAACCACAGGAATTTTTGTAAGATTTAGCGAAAACTAAATAGCAACAGCTTGGCCTAATATTTCATGGACAGTTGACATTTCTGTTACGGAAGCATTACGTAGCCACTTAATTCTTCAATGTGGTCTCTTGTCAGAATGTTAAAGCTTGTCCAGGAGCTGATTTTCTTGGGATAGATGTGATGATAAATACTGATTTATAGTTACCATAATGAGTTTGAGATACCTACCATTGTTTGTATTAGTGTAATATATATTATAATGTGTACATATTTTATTGAAGACAGTTAAATATTACATCAATGTATGCATAATGTCATGCTAAACAACATCTAACACTCACGGATGCTGAGTTATAGCCAACTATCCAACATGTATACAGTTGGGTTGAATTTGGCTCCCATGTAAATGTAGCGCCAAAATGACACATAATCATTTTAGAACTTGTTATAAGTGTTCATATATCAGGCTATGTGTTAGGATGTGAGTTTTGGTTACTTCTTTCAAATATTCAAAATTATTATCAACTAAATTATATAAATGTTAACAAATGTAGAATTTTGTTTTTCCTATATTATTTCCAATATTTAAATATCTGCATTTCCACTAACTGATTATAAATACTGTTCCGTGTGTAAATTATCATTTTAAACAACTTTCAATTTGTGATAAATTTCTATAGGATCAACCAGTAATGGGTTAAAGCCCAATAACATACATGGTTAAAATCTGCCCGAAATCGACGATCGTTTTCAAAGATTGTGACCAAAATGGTATTTATCTGCCAATCTGAGAAGTCCATCACATGATTCCATACAGTTTGAAGATCGAACAAACTAAAACTCATAGTGAGATTCATTCCATCCATTTGGTAGTCAACTCCAAAGTTCCAAGGACTTGCTCACGGACTACAAAGTTATTCATTCAGTCCTGTCAAACATCCTACATCCCTTAATCCATTATAACTATGTCGTAGTTAGGAGCATAAAATACAACAAAATCCTCGCCTTAGGCCAAAGATTTCTTTCACCTCCTCACTCCCCAAAACACACGGGGCGACTCACAACTCGACCTTAGCTCCTCAAGTCTCTAGCATTATCTCGCCCCAACACCCTCAATTTCTTTTATATTTCACTCACGTTCTGGTGGGCCGAGTCTTTAAGATTACGCACGTTTTGACGAAAATACAAAGTTGGTATGCAAATGTAATCATGGGGGGGATTTTTAAGGCAGCGCCTTATTTACTCTGGCATAACTTGATGTTAAGACAAAATATTGATGAGCCTAAATGGAACCGTGAATCAAATTTTACCCCCATTGTGTCTATGTAGTATTCTAGCTGATGGTCGCCCTCCAGAATTTTACTATTTTATCGAGTTTATGAACACTTTAACTCGCTTACTGTAAAGTTCGGATATTTCAAGAGTGTTTTGCACCGCACGAGTGAAGTATTCTGAAAATGTGCGTCATTATTTTTCACTGCGAGGACTCGTTTCGTTCTTGGAAAAGTTCCAAGATCAACAGCAAAAGAGTAAGTGGAGCGAGAACTCAGAAACTCCCGAGGTAAGCTGAGCGACCTGCCTAAACCACACCTTAAGACTTTAATGCAGGCACCAGAGAGGACAGCTGTTATGTTGTGGTGTTAATCACTGGTCGATAATTTGAGGTTGTAGGTCCATGATAACTGTAAATAATGGGCCACAACCTTCGATAATTAAGTTTGGTGAGCCATAACAATGATTAATTATGGTGAGGCAACAATTACTGATGTTAAGTGTAATGAGTCTATGAGGATAAAGGGTGATGGGACAGTCTATAATAATTGTTATGGACCATAATCTATAATGATTAAGTGATATGTAGCACAACCTATAATAATTAAGTGTAATGAGCCACAATTACTGATAGTCATGTGTGATTGGTCACAGCTACTGATAGTTATATCTGATGGGCCACAGTTACTGATGGTTAAGTCTGATGGGCCACAGTGACTGATAATTATTTCTGATGGGCCACAGTTACTGATGGTTAAGTCTGATGGGTCACAGTTACTGACATATAGAGTAAGTCTAGCTATAGTCTTCGTCAATGTAATCTGATGTGCCAGAGGTATTGAACATTCATTGTTGTAGCCTTAGTCTTCGATAACTCAATTAGTGAACATGATTCATTAATACATAAAGCTGGTGAAACTAGTTGAAGTGTGGTGGTCGAGTCGTTGATACTTATGACTGGTGAATTTGGGTCAGTAAGTAGGACTAACATATTCCCTGCCACTCTTGATCAGCTCAGAGGGGCCACAGTGAGAGACAAACACTAGTAGATACAGAGGATATGACTGTCACACTTACTTCATGTAATCCTCTTTTCATCAGTCCTTCTTAAGATCCTCAAAGATCTGTGTGTATCTGTTGCACATTCCCAAGTGTTAGAATGTACTAAATCTTAATGAGATTTGAAAGCTGTATAGTACACATGGAGCCATTTTAAATAAACCTTTGAAAAAAACAGACGAAAAAAAGGGTGACAAACGCCCGCGAGGAGTAACTGGGGAAACTCGTCACAGCCGACAGCCGACGAGTGACCAGAGGGTAATACATCCACTTTGCTGTCATTCTAACTGAGCACTTTGACTGACAACTTACGTATTTTGTTTTTGTTTTACAAAAGGTGTACCCTAGTGAACTGAGAGAGGCTCTACCGGCCAGGGCAGTTTGAGGCGTGCTTGTTGTGTGAGTTGCTGAGACACAAATGAGACACAAAGTGAAAGGTGAGGAATGAACATCACAGGTGCTATAGAGAGAATCTAATGTGGTCATAAGGGAAGTTTTTGGGAGTGAACAAACGGAACAAACGATGTACACTGGGTATTAACATTTTCTAAATTTTGTAGAGTCTGTAGCTTCCTCATCTTTTATTTATTTCTTTTTTATTTTGTATATTGTCAGTAATTCAGAAATTTTGTCATGTCGTAATAAAACGATATTTTAAAGGATTCGTTACTATATTTAATCTCGTTTCATTATAACCTTCGTGGACGCCCTCCCCCCCCCGTCAACTTCATCTTTTTTTGCTGCTTTTGTGCAGAGAGTCAGGAGCCTGAAGTAGCACTCCTGGTCTTGTCAGTAACAACTTCTGTAACTTCCTGTTGCGGTTCTCAAAACACTGTATGCATTATGACTGAAGAACAAAAAAAATATTTATTACTCATAAATGTAACTGAGATTCCCAATTCCTCAGGTGCCTTTAAATGTTCTAATACTCTAAGCTCTTTAACCTACCATGACGCTGAATGTTCTCTCAAGTGGTCAATATATAGTTAAGCTTTAAGTCTCTTTTGTGAAAAAGGGTAAAAATAAATGTAAGAAAGCAACATTGTTTAAACTTTTCTGGCAGTTCTCTTTTCTTAATGCATTTTGAAACAATGGTGTTGTCAAACTTTTCTCCAGAAAACTAAACAAAAAGACTGAAACAATAGAAAATGAACGTGTGTATTATATATATATATATATATATATATATATATATATATATATATATATATATATATATATATATATATATATATATATATATATATATATACAGTATATATATTTATAAGTAAAAGGAACAAGCATAAATGAGTTCTTTGTGAGCAATGAACGCGGATGTGGCAAAAGTGTAGAAGGTGTAGCACCTGGGCGCGGGTAAAGTTGTTAGCCCCGGGTGGCGCTGCCCTTGACAAATACTGATGGCAGAGTTCTTGCCGCCGCCACACTCACATTTTGTTCCCTACGTAACATTTACCCGATGATTTTTGTGTTATTTTCCTTATTTCTTTCTTTGTTTAACTATATAGAATTTTTCATGTTCAGGGATTGAACATGATTGTAGGAAACCAAATTTGCTATAAGTCTTGTGAGGTAATGATTAATTAAAATGTCTATATTATTTTAGAACCTTTCTAAATAACTAATTACTAGAAAAAGACACGAACAAGATAAATAAAACAAATAAAATACTCATTAGTAACAAATAAGGGAAGTAGCGCCACAGAGTTTCAACCGTCTGTGGTGGCTTATGAGCTATCTCGCGTTAATAAATCCAGCCATACATTTAGAAGGTGATAGGCAAGAGAACTAGCATATAAAGGTGTCTAATTTTAACGATACTTCCAGGTCATGTGCCTGTGAAACAACCAATGCAACTCATGCGTGGCACCGTACACATAAGTTTGTTACGTAGCACTTGGTCATGTATGGAATAATTCTGCTTCTTACTAACTGAATGTAGGAGTTAGGAAATAAGGAAAAGTTGATTGTCATAATTCAGTAAAAAAAAAAAAATAAAAAAAAATAATATATATATATATATATATATATATATATATATATATATATATATATATATATATATATATATATATATATATATATATATATATATATATAACAAAGAAGTATGTCTGTTTGTGTGTTTGTGTGTCCGCACGAGAATCTCGGAAATTACTTTACCAATCTGTAGTGATGATGGATGTATGTTATGATGTAGTGATGATGGATGTTATATGTAGTGATGATGGGTGGTGTTATATGTAGTGATGATGGATGGTGTTATATGTAGTGATGATGGGTGGTGTTATATGTAGTGATGATTAGACAATAAAATAATAACAGTTTAATGCTAAAAAAATATACTTTGCTGTACCGTTGTAGTGAAAAACATGGTGGAACTTATATACACCGTTAATGAACTATTGATGGAAGAAGAAGTTTTGGGAACTGAACAGTGAGGGTGGCGTCCTACCGTTGCCTAGCGGATGAGCCACGATTCTGCTAGTGGTACATATAACATAGTACGGTGTCGCCTCTGAACTGAATAAAATCATCTGTCGTTAACCAAATAAAATATTAAAAATGACGACCCTGTAGTGAAGATGTTAATGTTGTGGAAAAATGTATTATGAAATATTTCAACTATGAAGACGAATCCGTTTTTAATTTTGTTTATTGTAGTTTATCTTGTGTTGTCTGTGTGTTGAGGACAATGTGTAGAAAATTGATCTGTAAATTTGTATGGCTTACACATGAGTAGGGTAGAGAAACAAGACACATATTTTATTATATTTTATTTATGTGTTTTACATATATAGACCTCACCCTCACCTCTCCTCTGTGATGATGAGCTTGGTTTGAGGCAATTTTTTAGCCTTAAGCACCTGTGAGTATGACATCACAGGCCCATTTTCGGGTTTGGTTTGGGGTCCTTTTATGGCCTCAACCACCTGAGGCTTCTCTTGTGGTGTAGTTATGGGAGCGGGGTTTTCTGACACCGAACAGCGATTTCCACGTTTCCGGGGAATCCTCTGGGGCTTTGGTGCGAGTTGGGGTCCTTTTATGGCCTCAACCACCTTAGGCTTCTGTTGTGGTGTAGTTATGGGAGCGGGGTTTTCTGACACCGAACCACGATTTCCACGTTTCCGGGGAATCCTCTGGGGCTTTGGTGCGAGTTGGGGTCCTTCTATGGCCTCAACCACCTGAGGCTTCTCTTGTGGTGTAGTTATGGGAGCGGGGTTTTCTGACACCGAACCACGATTTCCACGTTTCCGGGGAATCCTCTGGGGCTTTGGTGCGAGTTGGGGTCCTTTTATGGCCTCAACCACCTGAGGCTTCTCTTGTGGTGTAGTTATGGGAGCGGGGTTTTCTGACACCGAACAGCGATTTCCACGTTTCCGGGGAATCCTCTGGGGCTTTGGTGCGAGTTGGGGTCCTTTTATGGCCTCAACCACCTGAGGCTTCTCTTGTGTTGTGGTTTGAGGCTGTACTTTATCCTTAACCAAGTGTGAGTATGACATCACAGGCCCATTTTGTGGCTTGGGTTGGGGTTGTTTTGTAACCTGTGTTGGTTTGTTTCGCTCTTTCTCGTCAAGATCAACTAACTCGAGCCATGAGAGGCTCGAGTTAGCATAAGCGACAACGTCCAAAACTTCTGTGTAAGTCATATTGCTCAAGTAATTTTTGTTTTATAAAAACTGTTATAACGAAGTACAATACAGACTTTGCTCACCGAGCTTCAGGACCTCATGAAAAAATATCGAGGTAAACACGATTTTGTGACATAAAACCAAATAATGTAGGTTGGAACAGTGTAGTATAGTATAGAGGAGTAGTGCCGTGGTGAAGATACAGTATATAGTGATAGTAACGAACATAGAGTTTATAGTAACAGTCGTGAGGTACAGTATATAGTGATAGTAACGAACATAGAGCTTATAGTAACAGTAGTGAACATTGTATATAGTAACAGTAGTGAACATTGTATATAGTAACAGTAGTGAACATTGTGTATAGTAACAGTAGTGAACATTGTGTATAGTAACAGTAGTGAACATTGTGTATAGTAACAGTAGTGAACATTGTATAGTAACAGTAGGTAACATTGTATATAGTAACAGTAGTGAACATTGTGTATAGTAACAGTAGTGAACATTGTGTATAGTAACAGTAGTGAACATTGTATATAGTAACAGTAGTGAACATTGTGTACAGTAACAGTAGTGAACATTGTGTATAGTAACAGTAGTGAACATTGTGTATAGTAACAGTAGTGAACATTGTGTATAGTAACAGTAGTGAACATTGTGTATAGTAACAGTAGTGAACATTGTATATTGTAACAGTAGTGAACATTTTACATAGTAACAGTAGTGAACATTGTGTATAGTAACAGTAGTGAACATTGTGTATAGTAACAGTAGTGAACATTGTATATAGTAACAGTAGTGAACATTTTATATAGTAACAGTAGTGAACATTGTGTATAGTAACAGTAGTGAACATTGTATATAGTAACAGTAGTGAACATTTTATATAGTAACAGTAGTGAACATTATGTATAGTAACAGTAGTGAACATTGTGTATAGTAACAGTAGTGAACATTGTGTATAGTAACAGTAGTGAACATTGTGTATAGTAACAGTAGTGAAGATTGTGTATAGTAACAGTAGTGAAGATTGTGTATAGTAACAGTAGTGAACATTGTATATTGTAACAGTAGTGAACATTTTATATAGTAACAGTAGTGAACATTGTGTATAGTAACAGTAGTGAACATTGTGTATAGTAACAGTAGTGAACATTGGTGCATAGTAACAGTAGCGAACAGTGTGCATAGTAACAGTAGTGAACATTATGTATAGTAACAGTAGTGAACATTATGTATAGTAACAGTAGTGAACATTGTGTATAGTAACAGTAGTGAACATTGTGCATAGTAACAGTAGTGAACATTGTGCATAGTAACAGTAGTGAAGATTGTGTATAGTAACAGTAGTGAACATTGTATATAGCAACAGTAGTGAACATTGTGTACAGTAACAGTAGTGAACATTGTGCATAGTAACAGTAGTGAACATTGTGCATAGTAACAGTAGTGAAGATTGTGTATAGTAACAGTAGTGAACATTGTATATAGCAACAGTAGTGAACATTGTGTACAGTAACAGTAGTGAACATTGTGTATAGTAACAGTAGTGAACATTGTGTATAGTAACAGTAGTGAACATTGTGTATAGTAACAGTAGTGAAGATTGTGTATAGTAACAGTAGTGAACATTGTGTATAGTAACAGTAGTGAAGATTGTGTATAGTAACAGTAGTGAACATTGTGTAGTAACAGTAGTGAACATTGTGTATAGTAACAGTAGTGAACATTGTGTATAGTAACAGTAGTGAAGATTGTGTATAGTAACAGTAGTGAACATTGTGTATAGTAACAGTAGTGAACATTGTGTATAGTAACAGTAGTGAACATTGTGTAGTAACAGTAGTGAACATTGTGTATAGTAACAGTAGTGAACATTGTGTATAGTAACAGTAGATCAAGATTGATTATGATACAGATTGTGTTCCTTGTTAAACCGAGAAACCAGATCTCACACAAGTTTTAGAGAGGTTTGGTTAGGTTAGGTCAGGTCAAGTTAGGTATTTCCTGGCATATTCTGCTAATATTTTCTAGATACAAACTTTATGTATTATATATTTGTAAATCAGCAAATAAATAAATAAATAAATACAAAGTGATATTTGGTAACATTCTGATATGTTCTTACTACCACCATGCTATGTGTACTATTCCAGATGATACTAAATGTTACAGAATACTTCCTTGAGATAAATGTACAGTATATATCAGGTGCCTACAAGAGAGCTCGGGCTCTCAACTGGCTCAGCCATGTTAATATTGTTAATATTATCCACTCTGTATCTGTATTTTTTTTGTGGCTAAATAAACTGTTTTTTTATCAATATTCCAATTAAAAAATAAAGTCAACCAGGGAGCAGACAAGACACAAACACACACTGAACAATGTGTATCCAAGCATTCGTCCACATCTGGTTAGTTAGTCTTTGGAGACCCTCAGCATCAGAGAATAGAAAGGGGTGACTAACAAGCTGCTTTCGACTAGCTGAAGCCCTGAATATATACCGTCAAACCCCATTCTCTATCATACAGACCCGAGCAGTGAATTCATCCCGACAACCAACGCTTCAGTGGACAGAATAGGAACCGTTCCCATGAAAGGGAAGCTATAAGGTCAAAGGAGGTTGAAAAAACCGTGCCACAGTCGACCACGAGCTGCGAGCAATAGCCAGAATCATTAAAAGGTCCTATCAATATAAGTGTATGAACTCGGTTTTCTGCTCCAAACCGACCAACTTCTCGTCATGTATTACCAAGCGATATATAGTCAGCAGCAAAAGTTCGTCCCAGTCAAGCAGCAGGATTTGAGGCAGGTGATCTGGTAACATTGTATGGGAGGTTGGCTAGGAATACATGTGTTGTATATAATATTAATAGAGGCATTGTACTAAATGTGGGAAAATAATGCTTGTGAGAAAGATATGACATTGCATGACAATAAATGTGTCATTTAAGCGTGGAAGACACTCATTGACATCCGCGGAACGGCTAATGATATACAGTACAGTACGGTACGTTTGGCTTCCCTGTTAGGAATCATCCTTCACAATGTGATACTTTTCTCTCACATTATTTTCCCAAATTTTACACGTTGCTGTTATATAAATAATACACAAAAAAATTATTCTCATCTAATATCCGATGATAAATCCTTGATAACTAGCCAATTAAAACATATCTGTCAGTCTTCCCCATACAGTATTTACTTTTCGCCTACTGTAAGAGAAACCCGGCTATAGAGACGAAAGGACACAGGGAGGCGACAGAAACAAGTTGATAATGAAAACGAATGACACAAACAGTCGAGCTGGACCAATAGACTAGCAGAAGAAATAGAAATACCCCCCACCCCCCCTGTAAGAGAGAGATATAATGGATGGTAAAAGACAAAACAGGTATTAAAAAATAAAAAAAACATATTAACTAAAGAATACAAAAACAAAACATAAAAAACGGAATAATGAAAACTTAAATACGTAACAAAAAATATAAATAAATAGATAAACTGAGTGAACCAAGTAGGAGGAGAGAGTTAGTAACACAGACATATCAGGTGTTTCCCTTTGGATTCTGAGAGGCATGTTTATACTGGTGTGGTCACGGGAGTACTGTACTGTGTTAATCATCAGAGTGTATCACCATTATGCTGTAGTCTTTCTAGGAGCACACTGTTTCCTCAGCCTAGAATTTTCTTTGTTTTCCTTCAATATATATTCCCCAAAATCAAAACGGGCATTATTTATGTGTTCATTTTTTGTCTTTGATCAATATTACTGCTTGACTAAAAATCGATATTAATTAACTATATTTTATTTTTTGTTCTTAAATTGTAATTATTTTTTGTACAGTAAATGAAACACACTTATCCTGAATATATCAACACCACAAAGAAGATCAACCTGCACACAGCTAACAGTATGATGACGCCTATACCAATATTAATAGTGTATTTGTAGACATAACCAACAACCATCATATGGTATTTTAAAATTTTATTGTCTAGTACAAACAAGGACTTGATGAGCAGTTCTTAAAGATCCTCGAAATATATAAAACTAAACAAAACTATCATAGGGGCCATGATAGACACAGTACAGATTTATGAAAACTATAAAATTTACATAATATAATAATATATTTGAAGAATATTACCAGAAACAATATTACCTCACTGTAAGACTCAATTACAGAAGATATGAATACAAATACTACAGTGGTTCTATTTTGTTGTGATATATATATATATATATATATATATATATATATATATATATATATATATATATATATATATATATATATATATATATATATATATATATATATATATATATATATAAACCACACAGGAAAAGGAAAACACTGGAGCACCTTAGCTTTCGTCTTTTATTCAAGACATCTTCAGAGGCAACTGTGTTTACAAAAACTGTGAGAAACTTATGTACAAAGAGTGACCTGCCCTGATGTTATGTAGGTAAGCCTCTCTCAGTCCTTGTAAAGACAGTTGTCTCTGAAGATGTCTTGAATAAAAGACGAAAGCTAAGGTGCTCCAGTGTTTTCCTTTTCCTGTGTGGTTTATATATATATATATATATATATATATATATATATATATATATATATATATATATATATATATATATATATTTGTTTATATATATATATTGCTTTCATTTTGTTTTATGAAATACAAACACTAAAATCAGAGTTAAATTATAAGAAAGAAACATTTACGATGCACAAAACTGTCATACCTTTACAAGCCTAATTGGCACTTTACCTGCTTGGCATGACATACACATATATTGTATTAAACAAACCGAATTGCCAATTAAGCTCATTAGGCAAATATTTTTTTTAATAACTAGACGCGGCTTTTGAATTGTTTTAAACTCACTTTACGGTAATATAATCACACACAGTGAATGAATTAACCAGGCCATCCACTATGTCAGGAAAAAGAATGCATAAGTAAATAAGATAAAATACGTTAATAAATGAATATAGAAAACTATCTGGTGGGCCAAAAACAATAAACATGTTTTTATTTACGCTGAGTTTAGTTAAGAGTATTTAGGTTAACTTTTCTCCTGTATCTCAGTTCAAGTTCCTCGTGTGTAAATGTTGTTCCAATATGATAATTTTTTTAAAGCTGAATTTGTATTATTTGCGTGTACATATATTTTTCCTCATATGGCCTTTCAAATATCCTTTCGTTATTTGGTACACCTATTATAACTTTGAAAAGGATGTTACTTCCTAAGATAACAGATCCTTTCCCCCCGCCTCCTTGACAGATCGTATCCCTGGTGCAGCTTATAAGAAACTCATAATATGTGATGCTCAATGTTATGGAAAGATGTAAGTCATATTAGTCAAAATTTCTCACAATAAAAAATATGGTTTTGTGATTCACATAACGACCATGACGGGTTCTCCCATTAAGGGCGACGGTGGCAGATGAATAAGAAATATTAAACCAATATTTACCTTTCTGACTGGCAGAGAGGGGGCGCGGTCGCTGCCACACGTCGCCACACGCTTCCTCCCACACATTTACAGTAAATTATCACACTCAAATATACCTGACAACAGCATTCAGATAGGTGTTTCCTGCGCCTGTACTAAAGAATAATTCTTTTCGCGAACCGGATATTGAGGGTTAAATCTACTGATGTTTTCGAAAGTAAAATCGAGATAAATTGTGTGACAGTTCCCCAAATCATCAGGAAATAGTTGGCAAGATGAAGTATTTTTTTTATTTTTTTATGAATAAGGCATTTGCCAAATCTCGCTTATTGGAGCTCTCGTTTGACCAGTATTTCCGCATCCGAAGGTAAAATGTGAGCGACATTGCTTTTGCCATTTTCAGACAGCAGGTAGGGTTGTGAATTGTTAGTGGTGAAGTTTACAGTGCGCAAGGGGAGGGCAGAGAGAGTGTGGCGGAAGTGGACCAGGGACGAAAGAAACAAGCTTAAAATATCTGTTATAGTAAGATTAATGGAGGAGGTACGTAGATCTGAGGTCTCTGAGCCTGTTAATTGCTAATACATTCCTCACACGAAAATAAATCACAGCAGCCTGATATAATATATATGTATAACTCTATGTTCCTGTCGTTACCTTTCCTTCCAGAATGATAATATTTTATTTCAGAGTTGTTGATTACGATATAATATTTGAGTGGCCACATAATTGTGAGCATCATGTGCAGGGCGAAACGTTGTTTACAAACAAATGTTCTCAGCAATACTCTCACTAAAACACTGACCTCCGCAATACACACCTAGAAGCAACTCAAAAACACTGACCTCCACATCTTGAGGTAACACACGGACACGAATGTTTCTGTAGTAATCTACACTCCTGCCATTATGAGAGCTGTATACTGCTGCCATCATGAGAGCTGTATACTGCTGCCATCATGAGAGCTGTATACTGCTGCCATCATGAGAGCTGTATACTGCTGCCATCATGACAGTATATTCATACCTGTTGTGGGCGGGGTTGGTGGAAGCGCATGTGTGATTATTAAGATGTAGATAATTGTAATAAAACAAAGACAACGCCTCCAAATTCTCTTGACCTCAGTCCGCTTGAGTACAGCAGATTAGAGCTGCCAAGTGGATAAATCGTACATTTCAACACCCGTCTGTATCTGTGAGGCGTCTGGCCCCATCTTCAGTTTCAAAATGGCTGCTGCTAAATGGTCAAACATTCAGGTACTAACTTGGATCAGGGTGAAGCAAACAGAGCTATGTTGAGTTCAGAAGGTGAGTTATATGGGTCATTAATGAAGACGACCTCTTGCTGTCGTTGTTAAACGTCAATTGCTTAAGATCGTTGTATTGAACAAATGTTTTCTAATGGTCTGAACTTGAGTAAAATCCAAGAATCTCATTCACACCGGAAATCAATAACGGCATTTATAACCGTAGCATGATCTTAGTATATTTTACAGCGTCGCTTCAGTCAGCCCGACAAAACTATGTTCTCTCTGTTTCGTCTTGATCTATAAATACCTACAAAGAAATACATATAAAATATAAAATCGTTCTTTAGGGACCATTTTGCTCACAACACTTGAGTCTTGACTTTGTACAGTATTATATCTTGGGGTGTCTGACATAGTTTATGGAACCCAAGTTGGCATTACTTGACCTAACTACCTACCTTAAATATACCAGACCAGAGGAACAGTGGATAATAGAGGCGTCCTGCGTGACCACTGCCAGGCACTCATTGTACTCACCACGTGCCACCACCACCCTAATGACACCATCAATTACATGTATTTAGCCTTTAATTATGGTAATCAGTCGGGTAATTGCTAACGCATTTACTCTATTTACTGGCATGAGTGGGTAAACTTACAATGATTACACCTTCTGCTGTCATATTCTTACAGGTCATATTCTTACGGGTCATATTCTTACAGGTCATATTCTTACGGGTCATATTCTTACAGGTCATATTCTGATAACATATCTACAGGTCACCTCTACAGGTCTTTACACTCTACAAGTCACACTCATTGGTAATATTTTTATATAGGTCACACTCTCAACAGGTCAGCATCTAGAGGTCACACACCTACAGGTCAACATCTACAGGTCAGACACCCATAGGTCAACATTCACAGGTCATACACCCACAGGTCATCATCTACAGGTCACACACTCTACAGGTCACCACAGGCCACACACCCACAGGTCAACATGCCCGCCACACCCACAGGTCACTACCCAGCAGGCCGCCACCCCTGGCAGGCCACACGGGGTCAACATCTACAGATCATACACTCCACAGGTCAACATCTACAGGTCACACACTCTACAGGTCAACATCTACAGGCCACACACTCCACAGGTCAACATCTACAGGTCATACACTCCACAGGTCAACATCTACAGGTCACACACTCTACAGGTCAGCTATACAGGTCATGTCCTCTATTCCAAGTAAAGCCATATGCAATTACCGGATCAATTTGCAACTTTCAGACTCTACCAGAACTTCCCATCAACATAATACGATCATTCCTCTACGTAAACGTCACTGTCTATATACAACTTGTAGTCCATCACGTTATTTTGTATTCATCCTGTTACTCACGTGTGATTTGAGGTATTTATAACTCATCTCCTTCTTCTGTTTGTCTGTCCGTTTGAGTGTTAGTACCAGAGTTCATCAGTAAATGATTTCAGTAAACTCAGAACTGGTACGATATATATATGCAGTATACACGGCCTGGATGTTCTGTGGATTTTACACCAAAAAAGTTTAAAAAAGGCCGAGATATATTTCCTCCCAGTAAAGCGGTCTATCGTTTGTTTTCATATTCAGACTAACACTCATTGTTATGCTCAACCTAACCTTTTTTTGTTATTTGTATCTGATAAATAAAAATGAGCGACAAGCTGATATATCTTTCGTCCTCTGATGATGACCAACAATTGTGTCATAAATTTTAATAAATCACGTTCTGTAATTATCTGGATATCTGGCTATTCTAAGACAATATTAATGATGCACATATACAGTGAGTCAGATATACCAAGATTAAATTCATTTCAAAATCCCCAAACCTCGCCCCCTCCCCCTCCCCTAAAAATGGTTAAAATGAATATTGAGAGAGTCACACAACAGAGGTAGAACAGCTTTTGTTATAATAGTATACCTACAAAAAACTTTCTTCCAAATTTTTCCTGAAGTGTAATTTTGATTATTCTAATAACCACAGCAGTACACAAGACGCTAAAGAGAACCCCCTCAAAAAAAATTGTCTACAACCAGAACAATATCAGCATTAGTGTTAAAAAAATCGTTTATGACCAGAAAATCATAAAAGTAAGAAATTGGAAAGATTTTGCCTGTTGTGAAGTGTTCCTTTTGCTTTCTTCACATGCTTCCCGATATGGAAAAGACATGACAGAAATAGAGCATATCATTTATTGGCACTGTAATCCAACAAGAATTACCTGCTAAACTCAATAACTTACACATTAATTATGTGTGTGTTTGTGTGTTGTGTGTGTGTGTTTGTCTGTGTGTTGTGTGTGTGTTGTGTGTGTGTGTTGTGTGTGTGTGTTGTGTGTGTGTTGTGTGTGTGTGCATGTGTGTGTGTGTGTGTGTGTTTGTCTGTGTGTTGTGTGTGTGTGCATGTGTGTGTGTGTGTGTGTTTGTCTGTGTGTTGTGTGTGTGTTTGTGTGTTGTGTGTGTGTGTTTGTCTGTGTGTTGTGTGTGTGTGCATGTGTGTGTGTGTGTGCGTGTAAGCAACTCGACCCAGACAATACATTAGAGTGTTGAATAGCTTTCTTGTTCCTTCTTCCACGCACTACAAATGGTATTACCTGTACTAAATTCTGGTAAGTGTTCAGTTGATTGTAACTCATAACTAAAACTCACTTATAGTTATTAATATTTTAACAGTGATCAATATGTTAGTGATCATGAGAGACACCCGGAAGAGGTAGAGTTTGTTACCAGATGAAATATTGAGGTGAAAGTAAAGTATATGAACTGAACCTGATGACCATCCGGACCCAGAAGACCCACAACCTGACCATGACTCTTACTGATTAATGATGCGTCCAACGTTTATACCAACTTCTGTCTCTTTAGTTGCTCGCTATAGGGTGTTGCACCTGTCTTTATTTTCTTGGATAAATTTACTTTGTTCTCTAGGTTCAGCTAATGTTGTCAATCATCGGATACCTGGCGCTACAAGTTCTAAATAATTCAATAAACAGATTCAAAGTCGCCGAGAATAATGTTTGTATACAAGAGACAAGACTGTATCATGGCAACAGATCCCAAAGGAATAATATGCGGCTTACATTTCCGAATTTTGTACAACAACGTTGTAAGCTGGATCTGCATGATTTATTTTGAACTTTGTATATTATGCAAGCGAAGGCTGGGTTTCCAGTTTAACTGTTATTTGCAAATTTGAGCAAGAATAGCCGACAAACCCATCAGTTATTTATTTCCATTAGGATCTTTAGTTTAAATGCCAACAGCATTTGGTGTTCTCAAGTGGTTACCCATCCATGTACAGACAGTAACTAACCAACCCAACGCTGCTTGACCTAGTT
>NW_024739994.1:0-19984 GCF_018991925.1 Homarus americanus | reverse complement strand
GTTACGTATTGCTGTACAGCTACCATCACACCACTGCCATCCTCCCCACAACACAGCCCCCCACAGCACCACAACACAGCCCCTGCAGCACCACAACACAGCCCCCCACAGCACCACACACAACTCCCACGGCGCCACAACAACAGCCCCCCACAGCACCACAACACAGCCCCCACAGCACCAGCCCCCACAGCACCACAAACAACAGCCCCCACAGCACCACAACAACAGCCCCCCACAGCACCACAACACAGCCCCCACAGCACACCACGGCGAGAACAACAGCCCCCACAGCACCACAACAACAGCCCCACAGCACCACAAGCAGCAGCCCCCACAGCACCACAACAACAGCCCCCACAGCACCACAACAGCTCCCCACAGCACCACAACAACAGCCCCCACAGCACCACAACAATTCCCCCACAAGCACCACAACAAGAGCCCCCACAGCACCACAACACAACCCCCACAGCACCACAACAGCAGCCCCCACAGCACCACAACAACATCCCCACAGCACCACAACACAGCCCCTATAGCACCACAACAACAGCCCCCACAGCACCACAACACAATCCCCCACAGCACCACAACAATATCCCCCACAGCACCACAACAGCAGCCCCCACAGCACCACAACAATCCCACACAGCACCACAACAGCCCCCAACAGCACCACAACAACAGACCCCACAGCACCACAACAACAGCCCCCAACAGCACCACAACAACAGACCCCCACAGCACCACAACACAGCCCCCACAGCACCACAACAGCCCCCAAAAGCACCACAACAACACTACCCCCACAGCACCACAACACAGCCCCCACAGCACCACAACACAGCCCCCAACAGCACCACAACAACAGACCCCACAGCCCCCCAACAGCAGCCCCCACAGCACCAAACATCCCACACAGCACCACAACAACAGCCCCCCAACAGTACCACAACAGCCCCAACAGCACCACAACAACAGACCCCCACACCACAAATAACAGCCCCCAACAGCACCACAACAACAGACCCCCACAGCACCACAACACAGCCCCCACAGCACCACAACAGCCCCAAAGCACCACAACAACATACCCCCACAGCACCACAACAACATACCCCCACAGCACCACAACACAGCCCCCCACAGCACCACAAAACAACCCCCACAGTACCACAACAGCCCTGACAGCACCACAACACAGCCCCCCCACAGCACCACAACACAGCCTGACAGCACCACAACACAGCCCGACAGCACCACAACACAGCCCGACAGCACCACAACACAGCCTGAGACAGCACCACAACACAGCCTGACAGACACAAAACCTCTGCTGTATTAGTTTATCGCCCCTTAAACAATAAACCTTCATTCTTCACGCCTCTACCTCCAACACTCCTCCCCAACCAATACTCTCTAAACACTCTCCCTCCAACCATTTTCTCTCCAACACTCCTCCTCCAACCAATACTTCCAACACTCCTCCTTCCAACCAATACTCTTCCAACACTCCTCCCTCTCAACCAATACTCTCTCCAACACTCTCCTCCTCCAACCAATACTCTTCCAACACTCTCCCTCCAACCAATACTTTCCCAACCCTCCCTCCTTCCAACCAATACTCTCTTCCACACTCTCTCTCCAACCAATACTCTCCAACACTCCTCCTTCCAACCAATACTCTTCCAACACTCCTCCTTCCAACCAATACTCTCCAACACTCCTCCCTCCAACCAATACTCTCCAACACTCCTCCTCCAACCAATACTCTCCAACACTCCCTCCCTCCAACCAATACTCTCCCCAACCCTCCTCCTTCCAACCAATACTCTCCAACACTCCTCCCTTCCAACCAATACTTCTCCAACACTCCTCCTTCCAACCAATACTCTCTCTCAACACTCCTCCCTCCAACCAATACTCTCTCCAACACCTCCAACCAATAATAATATCCTTTCCCCAAACAATACTCCTCTCCAATCCACTTTCCCACCAACACATCCTCCTCCAACATTTCCTCTATCAACATATCAGGTATAAACTACAGGTAATTCCTATATGCCGCCAGACCATACAGGTGAGTTAATACAATATACAGGTACAGTAATTTGTGAGGTGACAGACCCAGAGAAGCGAGATTACAGGTGCAGCTAAGACGAGCATTAAGTCTGTAAATGGGTAATGTGTAGTGTCAGTATCCCTAAAAGTGTAGTCGGTATCCCCAAAAGTGTAGTTTGGTATCCCTCAAAAGTGTAGTCGGTATCCCTAAAAGTGTAGTCGGTATCCCCTAAAGTGTAGTCGGTATCCCTCATGTAGTCGGTATCCCCAAAAGTGTAGTCGGTATCCCCAAAAGTGTAGTTCGGTATCCTCTAGTGTAGTCGGTATCCCTCAAAAGTGTAGTCGGTATCCCCTAAAAGTGTAGTCGGTATCCCCTTAAAGTGTAGTTTGGTATCCCCTAAAAGTGTAGTTTGTATCCCCTTAAAGTGTTTGACAGTATAAGTACAGTAAGTGTTGGAAGGTCACTTGATGATGTATTTCTTCAGTACCAACACTAAACGCTGTGTTGTAATTATCCCAACACAAGTTAATAGATTCTTAATTAGGCAACAGGTAAAATACACGAGAGACAGATGTGTTAGTGAAATGTGGTGGGAGGATACCGTAGACTGGTTCACCTGCCCTCCACACCTCGTTACCACCATCTGATTCACCTGATTGTAAACGACCAGTCAGTCAGCCACACCGATTTAATTTGTTTTGTGTTTTTGTTTTCCCTTTCTGACAGCTGCTGTTGTCTGGTTCCTCAAGCGTGGGAAAAATGTTCATCTCGGTTTATTAACTTTTGGGGGAGGGGCTGGGGAGGAGGGCTAGGGAGTGGGGGCTAGGAGGGGAGTGGGGAGTGAGGGCTAGGGAGGGGGATGGGGAGGGTGGGTGGGGTGGGGGAAACATAACGAGCTGTGAATGTTGTTAAGATGCAAGAGAAGGATGACAAAATGGAATGACTTGAAACACTTTGGGGTTAGAGGGGGTGGGGGTGGGGGGAGCGGTGGTGGGAGGAGGGGGAGAGGGAGTACTAGTGAGGGGAGGAGGGAGTGATGGTGTGGAGGGAGGAGAGAGGCTTAATGTTTATTAAATATTTTATAATCTGGTTTAACCGATCTGAATAACCGGATATCACATTAAAGATGAAACATTGCTCATAACCGACGGAGACAGTTCCACGAACAAAACCCGAGGATCTTGTATCTTTGTACAGTACAGTCAAGACAACACTCTGCCGCCATCTTATCACCGCGAGGTTTGTGTTGACACTTGAAGGAGCCAATCAAAACCCGTTCTCCCTGATCTATAGTTAAGGTAAAGTTTCAACGATAAATTCGAATCCATTTTCAGTTCCGAATTTTGTGTTGATGCGAGACCCCTGACACGTTCTCACACCACCACACACACACACACTCACACCACACACACACACACAGAGAGGCCGCGTTTAAGACTTAAGATATTGAGATTAGAATTAAGATATATCAGGGCTAATTAAGGCCAAGGAGGTAATGGTGGTGAGGGTTACCTACATCAGCGGTGGTTAATTACATATTGGCCATAAACTGACATTAACCTGAGGCTAACGTTAGGATTAGGAGGCAGAGGTGAGGTTTATCTTACCTTAAATCTGAGATATGTTAATTAACCTTTACCTTGGTTTATATACTCATAAACCAAGGTGAGGTAAACGCTCAAGCTTTAGTTGGGTTTAGTGAGAGCTAAATGGAGGTAAAACCTAATATTCATGAAGGAACTGATATATTATTTACACTATAGCTGACGTGTATGTTGTGTTAAAACAGTGTGTGTTAGGTCGTGGCTCATGATGGATGGTTGGTTTCTCTCCCTCTCTTTTTTCCTTCCCTCTCCTCCCCTCTCCTCTTCCCTAGGCTGACGTCCTCCTCTCATCCCTCCCCACACCTGCCTGCCTCTCCACCACTGAATTATGTATGTGTAGGTGCTGGGCTGTGACGTTGTCACTGTAGAGGCCACCATACCTAACACACCGTTTACTTACGATACAACGTCTTATCTTCACACACACACACACACACACACACACACACACACACACACACACACACACACACACACACACTACTTGTTGTTGTCACTGTCACGGCTAATGGGGGGTGGTGTTGTGAAAGGGCAGGCAGGCAGGCAGACAGACAGACAGACAGACAGACAGACAGACAGACAGACAGAGAAGAGAGACATACCGTAGTCAAGGAAAGCTGTGAGAGAGAGAGAGGCACGACACCACCACCACGCCATATCAGTCTTCAAAAACAAGTCCCCGTGATTCGCTTGCTTTTACCTGAACATATATTGAACCCTGTTGACTCGTCTCCTCTCAAGTGTGTGTGTGTGTGTGTACCAACCTCCTGCTGCCTCACTTTAATCCGATTCATCTTGTATTACTTTTTGGAAGATTATTCCGTATATTACAGAGCAGAGTATTTGTGTAGTGTTTCTAGTGTTAGTATTAGGTTAAATCGGTGGTTAATAAGAGAAACTGAACTAATGGATGTGTTATTAGGGGTAACTATTGGAGAGTTGGGTCGGTCTTATCTTTTGATGCATAGGTGTGTTAAGGGGTGTGTGGTGGTGATGAGTCAGTTACAAGCCCCTCTTCCTCTCCCCTCCTACCCCTCACCCCCACACCCCTTCTCACCTCCTATACCCCCCTGCTCTCTCACCCTCACCCCACACGCCCTCTCCCTCTCCCCTCCCACACCCCTCCTCCTCACCCCACACCCCCCTCTCCTCTCCCCCTCCCCACACGCCCCTTCCTCCTCTCACCCCCACCCCCACCCCCTCCCTCTCCCCTCCCCACACCCCTCTCCCACCCCACCCCCCCTGCTCTCTCACCCCACCCCACACCCTCCCCACGCCCCCCCTCCCCTCCTCCTCACCCCACCCCACACCCCCTCCCTCTCCCTCCCACACCCCTCTCTCCCCACCCTCACCCCACTCCCCCTCTCCCTCTCCCCCTCTCCTCACCCTCACCCCCTCTCTCCTCCTCTCTCTCACCCCTCACCTCCCCACACTCCCTCCTCTCCCCCTCCTACACGCCCCCCTTCCCTCCTCTCACCCCTCACCCCACACTCCCCACCCTCTCCCCCTCCCACACCCCTCTCCCTCCTCCCACACCCCCCTGCTCTCTCACCCTCATCCCACACTCCCTCTCCCCTCCCCACACGCCCTCCCTCCCTCTCACCCCTCACCCCACACCTCCTCCCTCCACACGCCCCTCCTCCTCTCACCCTCACCCCACACTCCCCCCCTCCCTCTCCCCCCCTCACACGCCCCCTCCCCTCCCCCACCCTCACCCCACACCCTCCCTCTCCCTACCTTCCTCCCTCTCACCTCCCACACCCCCCTGCTCTCTCACCACCCCACACCTCCCTCTCCCTCCTACACGCCCCCCTCCCTCTCTCTCCCCTCACCCCCTCTCCCTCCCTCTCCCTCTCCCCTCCCACACGCCCCCTCCCCCTCACCCCACCCCACACCCCACTCCCTTCCTCCCTACCCCCCTCTCCCCCACCCCCTGCTCTCTCTCACCCCACCCCACACCCCCTGTCCCTCCCCACACGCCCTCCTCCCTCACCCCTCACCCCACACTCCCACTCCCCTTCCCTCCCACTCCCTCTCCCCCACACCCCACCACTGCTCTTCACCTCCTCATCCCCACACTCCCTCCTCCTCCTCACATGCCCCCTCCTCTCCTCACCCTCTCCCTCCCCTACACCTCCCTGCTTCCTTCACCTCTCACACACCTCCTAATGCCCCTCCCTCCTCTCACCCCTCACCCCACCTCCCCACTCCCCTCTCCCACACCCCCAACTCTTCTCTCCCATACCTATAGCTCTCAAGCAACCTGCAGAAGAGATGAGAAAATGTAAACGAAAAGAGCAAAGAAAGAAAGAAAGAAAGAAAAGAAAGAAAGAAAGAAAGAGAAAGAAAGAAAAGAAAGAAAGAAAGAAAGAAAAGAAAGAAAGAAGAAAGAAAGAAAGAAAGAGGTATATCAGAAAGATCAGAAGAGGAAACAGCAAGAAAGAGAGAGAGAGAGAGAGAGAGAGAGAGAGAGATGAGAGGAAGAGGGTGATGATGAAGGAGGAGGAAAATGAAGATGAAAGGAGGTGTAACTAAGAGATTAGGGGAGAAGGTAAAAACAGAAGATGAGTGAGAGAGAGAGAGAGAAAGGGGAAGCATGGGGAACACAGTAGGAAGAGAGTAAACAAGCAAGAGTGAAATATAGGGGAGAGAGAGAAGAGAACGAGGAATAAGCAGAACGGGAAGAGAAGATGGGGAGGGAAGGTGACAAGAGATAAAAAATGGGACTAAAAGGTAGGGAGAGAGAGAGAGAGAGAGAGAGAGAGAGAGAGAGAGAGAGAGAGAGAGAGAGAGAGACTGACAGTGGAGACCCAGCAGTAACCTTGACACGGGAAGCAGCATCACCAGCAGGTATAGGAGACGCCCGCCAGAGGTCCATGGAGGGAGGAGAGGAGGGAGGGAGGAGGGGAGGAGAGATTGAGAGAGAGGAGAGAGAGAGAGAGAGGGGAGACAGAGAGAGGAGGATGGCACTACTGCCTCCACTACGGACACACACCATACAAATCAATGCTCAGATAACCACTTGCTACACAATTAGTAAGCAGGTAATATACAACATAAAACGAGTTATTATTGAATCTTATACACACACACATATACAAAAATCATACAACCTAAAATATATGAAATGTATCGTGTTTACCGTGATGCTTTTGTTTACACTAGCCTAGACAGACCACACTGGTGTTTATAGCGTCACTTTATTACGAAAAATACATGGACTAATTCTTGACTTAACTATACATCTATATACACCATACACTATATATATCATACTCTACGTCCATACACACTATACACATCCACATACACCCATTCCTGTATATGGATCAACACCTCACAACACACCAGCTATCAAGTACTTGTTCAACTTCGACGTAAACCTGATAACTGTTGTATGTTCGTAGTGTATATCTGATTATACCGTATACCACTCCTCTCTCTCTCTCTCAATATACCGTAGTATACCACTCCTCTCTAATGTACCGTATACCACTCTCTCTGGCTGGCTGATGTAATATGGTGACTGTTATCGCCGCTACCTCAGCACCTCCACCGAGCACTAAACGCCTCCAGCACCTTAATCGATGTGCCGTCTACGAGTGTCACCTTACCCAGACAAACATAAATCTATCAACCTACGACCACGTACGTCGCGGCCTCCCTTGTAGACTGTACATTTAGATTTAGATGGCCCTGAAGGGCTGGTTTACACCCCTTACATCCTATGCAAGGTGAAGCGCAGAAAGGGCAGCGCCCATCTGGGAAGGCAGAAGTCTGCGTTTGCTTATGACTCATGCATTAAGGGCGTGTAAGCTTGAAGGGTCATAGGTTTTGGTCGCGTTACATAAAGTGATGAGTGTGTGGGGGGGAAAGTTCCTGGTACATTTCATCTGTTTATAGCAGCGTGGCAGGTCCTTAAAGGTGTTGGTAACGGCTGGGGACCTGTAGGAGGAGGTCTTAGGACAAGTGAGGATGTAGTGAGGAAGGGTGTGAGAGTCGGGCTGGCCAAAGTTTACAAACAGTGCGGCCAGGCTCAGGGTTGCCAATACCCCCATAGGTACCTGTACCCCAGGCGCAGTCTCATGTACATAATCTGTTGAGATCGAGTCAGGATTAATATTCTTTGGTAGTGGTCGTCACCGTGCGTCATAGTGGCGTAGTGTGACTGTAGAGGTGTTGTGACCCCATGTGGCCTGACCTGTGACCTCGCCAGATGTTTGTAAACGTCGCAGCCATAGAACTAGTTTGAGTGTTACCGCCCGCGGAGAACCGTGTGGGCGGTGTTAATAAATTGTTAGAAATAGTTTAGTTACGAGGGTATTGAAGATGTAGGTGAGGGGAGTGGAGCGAGCTGATGGGATGTTTACAACCGAGCGGTCCTGGTTTCTGCTGAGTAGACATTTCTGCAGGTGGCGGTGACTGTCTGGCCTTCCCTAACTCTTAGACCAAGTCTTACAGCGAAACTGTGAACATCTCCACCCTATGATGGCAGTAGTGCACATACCAACTCATAATCCTGTCCATGAGTTTGTGCCAAGACAATTCACGCAGTACTGTTGTCTCTTGGAACACCATACTGATTTACATGGACCCGCACTTGCAAGTACAGCCTACGTGATGACGTAACCCCCAGTACTGAAATATTGTGGACTAATTATAGTTACTCATTTCCTGCCTTATCTGGAGCAATAAGAAAGTGGAATGATATGCAACTAAGATTGAAAGAGTTATGACCTTAGTATTATGTCACTATGTTTAATGATCTTATGTAGTTAAGATAAAATTGTGTGAGACCAACAATTTATGTATCAGATGGATCACCTGTAATACTGATGAACGCCTTGTTCTCTGCAGGTTTTGACCAGGTCAATAAATATTGAGAGCGTCAAAAGACGGGTTTCAAACATTCCCTTCGACTTGCCCGTCACCCGACCGTCCTTAACTGAGGCGGTTACTGTCAACATTACTTTTATATTAGTTATATAGAATCTATATTTCCACTCCTATATTAAAGATCTTATATTGCCAAGCATTTTAGCTAAGACATCGTACACACGGGGTCAAGACATCGTACTCAAGGGTAAAGACATACTCAAGGGGTTGCTTTATCGTACTAAGGGTTGTCATCGTACTGCGAAGGTTACCGTACTCAAGGGTTGCTTCATCGTACTCAAGGGGGTTGTCATCGTACTCAAGGGAGGCTTTAATGTACTAAGGGTTGTTGTACTCACAAGTTAAGTCATCACCAAGGGTTAAGTCGTCACTCAAGGGTTAAGTCATCGTACTCAAGGGTGCTTCATCGTATCAAGGGTTGTCATCGTACTCAAGGGTTAATTCATCGTACTCAAGGGTTTTAGTCACTGTACTCAAGGGTTGTCATCGTACCAAGGTGTTGTCATCGTACTTAAGGTGTTGTCATCGTACTCAAGTTGTCGTCACTCAAGGGTTAAGTCATCGTACCTTGGGGTTGTCATCGTACTCAAGGGTTGTCATCATACTTGGCAAGTTGTCATCGTACTCAAGGTGCTAAGTCATCGTACTTTGGGTTGTCATCATACTCAAGGGTTGTCATCATACTCAATGTGTTAAGTCATCGTACTCAAGGTGTTAAGTCATCGTACTCAAGGGGTTGAGTCATCGTACTCAAGTTGTTCATCGTATCATGTTGTCATCGTACTCTGTGGGGTTGAGTCATCGTATTCAAGGAGTCAAGACATCGTACTCAAGGGGTTAAGTCATCATACTCAAGGGTTAAGTCATCGCACTCAAGGGGTTAAGTCATCGTACTCATGGTGTTAAGTCATCTCATGCTCAAGGGTTAATTCATCATTACTCAAGGGGTTAAGTCATCATATAAAGGGTTAAGTCGTGTCATCGTATTCAAGGGTTAGACATGTCATATCAAGGTGTTAAGACCATACTCAAGGTTAAGTCCATCATGTCAAGGGTTAAGTCATCATACTCGGGTTAAGTCATCATACTCAAGGTTGTCTTGGCTCAGGTTAAGTCATCGTACTCAAGGGTTAAGTCATCGTCCAAGGGGTTAAGTCATCGTACTCAAGGGTTGATCGCCTATTGAATTCAAGGGTTAAGTGTCGTGCTCAAGGGTTGATCATCGTACTCAAGAGGTTAGTCATCATACTCAGAGGTTAAGTCATCGTACTCAAGGTTAAGTCATCATACTCAAGGGTTAGTCATACCTCAAGGGTTAAGTCATCGTACTCAAGGGGTTAAGTCATCATACTCATGGGGTTTAATCATACTCAAGAGCATAACATAACTATTTGGTACTTTTTATCTCTTTTCTGTCAGTCACTTTAATCTGCACGTCTGTTTTTTTCCATTTTTCAGTGTTTTTTCATATCTGTCTGTCTGTGTATGTCTGTCTGTCTGTGTGTGTATGTCTGTCTGTGTGTGTATGTCTGTCTGTCTGTGTATGTCTGTCTGTCTGTGTGTGTATGTCTGTCTGTGTGTGTGTATGTCTTGTCTGTCTGTGTGTATGTCTGTCTATGTCTGTCTGTCTGTATGTCTCTGTCTGTCTGTCTGTCTCTGTTTGTCTCTTCTGTCTTTCTAAATTTTTCTTACGTTTTTTTTGTTTTGTGTTGTTTTTTCTTTTGGGGGTAACTTATTGAATAATAAGGCTTACAACATACAAACATACACAGCTACCACTTCTCATACACATCATCCATTCAACCATCTACCTACCTAATTAATCCACCCATTTATCTAACCCAACCATCTACCCAACCCAACATTATTATCATCATCCTAATCATCCACCCACTTAAGCAATAACAGAACCTTAAGACAAAGTGGTTACAAGCAGTGAAGGTCTTTGAGGAGGAGATTGAAACAGGTTAATTCCGTCGTCTTTCGTCTCCACCACCTGCATCTCTCTCACCACCTGCCGTCTCTACTGTTTCTCTACCCTGCCGTCTCTCCTACCGTCTCCTGTTGTCTCTACCACCTGTTGTCTCCTCCACGCGTCTCTACCACCTGTTGTCTCCACCTGCCGTCTCCAACCTGCCGTCTCCACCACCTGCCGTCTCTACCACCTGCCGTCTCTACCTTGCCGTCTCTACCACTCATCAGGACCACATCACCTCATCCACTCACTCATCAACCTGTCATCCACCTCATCCCTCACTCATCAGCCTGTCATCCACCTCATCCACTCATCAGACCTTCTGCTTACACCTCATCCACTCACTCATCAGACTGTCTTTCATACTCACTCATCAGACCTATCCTCATCACTCACTCATCAGACCTGTCATCTCCCCTCATCCACTTCATCAGACCAGTCATCTACCTCATCCACTCCTCATCAGACCAGTCTCTACACCTCAGCCACTCACTCATCAGACCAGTCATCTACCTCATCCACTCACTCTCTGTGGTACATCCCAGACTATCATACCATCCTCCTCATCAAGACCAGTCATCCCTCATCCACTCACTCATCAGACCAGCCTTACCTCATCCACTCCTCCTTCAACCAGTCACCCTCCCTCACTCATCAGACCTACATCCACCTCATCCACTCACTCATCAGACCAGTCATCCACCTCATCCACTCACTCATCAGACCAGTCATCCCCTCATCCCTCTCATCGAGATCCATACACCCTCATCCACTCACTCATCAGACCAGTCATCCACCTCATCCACTTACTCATCAGACCTATCATCCACCAAGCATCCACCACCGTCAGCCGTGAACAACATCCATGACAAGTGAGAATACCAATGGTCATGCCAGCCGGCCAGTGAGAGAGGTGGAGGTGAGTGAGTGGGGTGAGAGGAGGTGAGGGAAGAGAGAGGAGAGTGAGAGGAGGTGAGGGAGGTGAGGAGAGGAGGTGAGGAGAGGGAGGTGAGAGAGAGAGGTGAGAGGAGGTGAGGGAGGTGGTGAGAGGTGAGAGAAGTGAGAGGAGGAGAGAGAGGAGAGTGTGAGAGAGGAGGTGAGAGTGAGTAAACAAGATGCAGGTAGGTCATTTCTCACTATGAACACCTTCGACCTGGGGGTTAATTGCACCTGTCAGACCCGCTATACACTGCCACACCTATTACACTGACAACTGCTGCACCCATTACACTGACAATACACAGCTACACCTAATACACTAACAATACACTGCTACACCTACACTGACAATACACTGCTACACCTATTACACTGACAATACACTGCTACACCTATTACACTGACAATACACTGCTACACCTATTACACTGACAATACTGCACGACAATCTGCTACCTAATACACTGACATCACTGCTACACCTATTACTGACAATACACTGCTACACCTATTACACTGACAATACACTGCTACACCTATTACACTGACAATACACTGCTACACCTATTACGCGACAATACACTGCTACACCTATTACACTGACAATACACTGCTACACCTATTACTGACAATACACTGCTACACCTATTACACTGACAATACACTGCTACCTATTACACTGACAATACCTGCTACACCATTACACTGACAATACACTGCTACACCAATTACACTGACTACTTACTTTACACTATTTGACAATACACTGCCACCTGTTACTCTGACAATACACTGCTACACCTATTACACGACAATACACTGCTACACCTATTACACTGACAATTACTGCTCCATTACACATTAACTGCTCACCCTGTACACTGACAATACCTGCTACACCTATTCTCTGACAATACACTGCTACACCAATTACACTGACAATACACTGCTACACCTATTACTGACAATACACTGCTACACCCTATTACACTGACAATACACTGTACACCTATTACACTGACAATACACTGCTACACCTATTACACTGACAATACACTGCTACCTATTACACTGACAATACACTCCTACACCTATTACACTGACATACACTGCTACACCATTACACTGCTACACCTATTACACTGACAATACACTGCACCCTGTTACACTGACAATACACTGCTACCCATTACACTGACAATACACTGCTCACCTATTACACGACAATACACCTACACCCATTACTGAAAATACACTGCTACACCTATTACACTGACAATACCTGCTACACCCATTACACTGACAATACACTGCTCCACCTATTACACTGACAATACACTGCTACCCATTACACTGACAATACCTGCTACACCTATGCATGACAATACACTGCTACACCCATTACACTGACAATACACTGCTACACCTATTACACTGACAATACACTGCTACACCCATTACACTGACAATACACTGCTCCACCTGTTCACTGACAATACACTGCTACACCTATTACACTGACAATACCTGCTACACCTATTACACTGACAATACCCTGCTACCCATTACACTGACAATACACTGCTACACCTATTACACTGACAATACACTGCTACACCTATTACACTGACAATACTGCTACACATTACATGACAATACACTGCTACACATTACATGACAATACACTGCTCACCTATTACACTGACAATACACTGCTACACCTATTACACTGACAATACACACCTATTACACTGACATACACTGCTACACCCATTACACTGACAATACACTGCTACACCTATTACACTGACAATACACTGCTACACCTATTACACTGACAATACACTGCTACACCCATTACTGACAATACACTGCTACACCTATTACTGACAATACCTGCTACACCACACTGACAATACACTGCTACACCTATTACACTGACAATACACCTACACCCATTACACTGACAATACACTGCTCCCTGTTCACTGACAATACACTGCTACACCTATTACACTGACAATACACTGCTACACCTATTACACTGACAATACACTGCTACACCTATTACACTGACAATACACTGCTACACCTATTACACTGACAATACACTGCTACACCTATTACACTGACAATACACTGCTACACCTATTACACTGACAATACACTGCTACACCTATTACACTGACAATACACTGCTACACCTATTACACTGACAATACACTGCTACTAAACTGTATACACTGATATAATATACAAAGGTTGACCATAACACGAATATTAAAGCAGTGGAGTGTGTCAAGTACTGCAGATGGCAACGTTTAGGTAGAGTGTGTCAAGTACTGCAGATGGCAACGTTTAGGTGGAGTGTGTCAAGTACTGCAGATGGCAACGTTTGGGTAGTGTGTGTCAAATACTGTAAGATGGCAACGTTTAGGTAGTGTGTCCAGAGTGCTGCAGATGGCAACGTTTAGGTGGAGTGTGTCAATACTGCAGATGGCAACGTGTTTCGGTAGTGTGTGTCAAAGTACTGTAGATGGCAACGTTTAGGTAGTGTGTAATAGAATACTGCAGATGGCAACGTTTAGGTAGTGTGTGTCAAGTACTGCAGATGGCAACGTTTGGGTAGTGTGTGTCAAGTACTGTAGATAACAACGTTTGGGTGGTGTGTGTCAGGTACTGTAGATGGCAACGTTTGGGTGGTGTGTATGTCAAGTACAGTAGATGGCAACGTTTGGGTAGTGTGTGTGGAAGTACTGTAGATGGCAACGTTTGAGTGGGGAGTGTGTCAAGTGCAGTAGGATGAGCAACGTTTAGGTAGGAGTGTGTCAAGTACGGTAGATGGCAACGTTTAGGTAGTGTGTGTCAATACTGTAGATGGCAACGTTTAGGTAGTGTGTGTCAAGTACAGTAGATGGCAACATTTAGGTAGTGTGTCAAGTTCTGTAGATGGCAACGTTTAGGTAGTGTGTGTCAAGTACTGCAGATGGCAACGTTTAGGTAGTGTGTGTCAAGTCTGTAGATGGCAACGTTTAGGTGGTGTGTGTCAGAATATGTAGATGGCAACGTTTAGGTGGTGTGTGTCAGAATGCTGTGAATGGCAACGTTTAGGTGGTGTGTGTGTCATACTGAATATGCAACGGGTAGTGTGTGTCAGAGTACGGTAGATGGCAACGTTTGGGTAGGAGTTCTGTCCAGGGTAGATGGCAACGTTTAGGTGGTGTGTGTCAAGTACTGTAGATGGCAACGTTTGGGTGGTGTGTTTCAAGTACTGTAGGTGGCAACGTTTAGGTGGTGTGTGTCCAGTACTGTGGATGGCAGTTTGGGTGGTGTGTGTCAAGTACTGTAGATGGCAGCGTTTGAGGTGGTGTGTGTCAAGTACTGTAGATGGCAGCGTTTGGTGGTGTGTGTCAAGTACTGTAGGTGGCAACGTTTGGGTGGTGTGTGTCAGTACTGTAGATGGCAGCGTTTGGGTGGTGTGTGTCAAGTACTGTAGATGGCAACGTTTTGGGTAAGGTGTGTCAAGTACTGTGGATGGCAACGTTTAGGTAGAGTGTGTCAGGTACTGTAGATGGCAACGTTTGGGTAGAGTGTGTCAAGTACGGTGGATGCAGGCAATTTGGGTGGTGTGTGCCAAGTACGATGGAGTAATAACTTAGGTAGGTAGAGTATGTCAAGTACGGTAGATGGCAACGTTTAGGTAGTGTGTGTCAAGTACTGTAGATGGCAACGTTTGGTAGTGTGTGTCAAGTGCGGTAGGTGGCAACGTTTGGGTGGTGTGTGTCAAGTACTGTAGATGGCAACGTTTAGGTAGAGTGTGTCAAGTACTGTAGATGGCAACCGTTTGGGTAGAGTGTGTCAAGTACGGTAGATGGCATTTGAGTAGAGTGTGTCAAGTACGGTAGATGGCAACGTTTGGTAGTGTGTGTCAAGTACTGTAGATGGAACATTTAGGTAGTGTGTCAAGTGCGGTAGGTGGCAACGTTTAGGTGGTGTGTGTCAAGTACTGTAGATGGCAACGTTTAGGCTGGGGAGAGGAACCGTTTGACAAGACGTATCTCCTGGCAACAAACCCGGCAACGTTTTGGGCAGTTAATACGTTTGGTAGCTCCACTCTCACTCACTCACTCACATCAATCTGTTTATAACACAACTGGTAATGAGACGCAGAAGAGAGAGAGATACAAACGAACGGGAAGAAAAGAACATAAACATTGAAAGAAGAAAAATGGTATAGAGGAAGGGGAGGAGGAGGGAGGAGGAGATAAAGGGGATGGTGAAAAGGCGCTGCAGGTAATGTCCCTGAACATCCACGTAATCCTCCGGTTCACAGGTGCACGGCTTACCGAGAACTACAGACAACCCCAGCAGCCTCGGATTGTTTGGACATGAACACACCTTTTTAGACTGCCACGGTTATGACCCCCCCCTGACCCTGATACAGTGCCACCTGAGTCAGAGGAAAAGTTTGGCACCTGATGGTTAATGGGTGCTATTTTTTATGTCACACTTGGCCCAGAGTGTGTTGGTGAGGGCCTCGAGTTGTGTGTTTAGTGCCATAGCCCCTTGTGTCTGTCTGTCCACTTATCTAATTATGTCATAAAAATTTACCACTTATTAAAATAAAGAGTGCACCTTACTCTCTATACCACTCTATTAATAAGTTCATATCACACATTAAACTGCTTATAAGTTAAAGTGTGCCTCTTACCCTACCACTTAATATAAAGTGCTCGCCTCACAACACACTCATGTGTATAACCTTCACAGCGTGTGTTACTGTCCTAACTTCACCCCACTGCGTTTAATTTGGCCAGAACTAAAGGCTAAGTGTGTGTGTGTGTGTGTGTGTGTGTGTGTGTGTGTGTGTGTGTGTGTGTTAGCGGCCTGTGTGGTGTAATGGTCAGCATGCTAGTCTCATAAGCGAATGGACCCGGGTTCGATCCCCGGGCAGGTGAAACTATGGGCAAGTTTCTCTTCGCCATTTGCCTCTGTCTACAGCAGTAGTGGAAACCTGGATGTTAATCGATTTGTGGATCGTGTTCCAGGGTAATGGTTAACCAGTGCAGTTGGCTGGATTGTCCGGTCTTCTCGGACTATTCTTAACTGTGGTCATGCAGCTCGCTAACTCAGGGTGTGGTTGTTGTGTTGGCGACTTCTACACCTTAAACAATTTACGCCTTGGTGGCCCTTGGGCGGCCATCCTCCTTACACGAGGGTAACTATTATTTATGTGCTCATGTGTGTGTGTGTGTGTGTGTGTAATGTGAACACCGGATATTAAGACTTTGATAACAGGTCTCCTCTAGCACCAGTAATGACGGCTATTAACGCTATACCGGCACTGGTATTGACTGCCTCGTCCATTAGCGTCTTAATTACGTGATACTAATTGCTTAATGAGGAAAAAGGGCAGCAAATTGGGTCTTTATTGTTATTTGATGTTAAAATATCATTAGAACACCTGCTAACATGACACCTGTGGTTGAAACACCTGCTGACACTACACCTGTTGACACACCTGCATATATCACCCATTAACAACTGCTAATTACAAAATATATAGCAAACAAGCCAGATGACAACACCTGTAGGCCTGTAGACACCACCTGTCAAGAACGTGAATTACACCTCAAAACACACCTGAAAAAACATGGGGCAGAAACATATGTTAAATACAAACAGCTGGCTAAAATAATAATAAAAAAAATATAAAATAAAAATAAAAATCTTGAGTTACAGTGCCACCTGTCACTCGTCCTGTCTGCTGTTGTTGTCATCGAGTGAGACCCTAGTCAGGCCCCAGCTGTCAGTCTGGTGGACGGTGTGGTGGCTGACTTCTTCGATGACAATAGCAACAACAGGTGAATTGGACATGCGGATACTGTTGGTAAACACTTGTCACTATAAGGTGTGGCACTCTAAGGTGTTTGGCACTCTAAGGTGTGGCACTATAGGTGTGGCAATTTCAGATGTGGCACTCTAGATGTGGCACTCTAAGATGTGTTACTTTAAGATGTAGCCTCTAAGATGTGGCACTAAATTGCTACTCTGAGATGTGGCCCTCTAAGATGTGGCCCTCTAGATGTGCACTCTAAGATGTGGCACTCAAGGTGTGACACTAAGATGTCACTCTACGATGTGACAGTAAGATGTGGCACTCAAGGTGTGATACTAGATGTCACTCTGATGGACAGAAAGATGTGGCACTTTAGGTGTGACACTAAGATGTCACTTTATGATGTGACATTAGATGTGTCACTCTAAGATGTGATACTAAGATGTGTCACTCTACGATGTGACAGAAAGATGTGGCACTCTAAGGTGTGACTAGATGTCACTTACGATGTGACACTAAGATGTGGCACTCTAAGATGTGACACTAAGATGTGTCACTTACGATGTGCAGTAGATGTGTACTCTAAGATGTGGCACTCTAGATGACACTAGATGTGGCACTCTACGATGTGACAGTAGATGTGGCACTCTAAGATGTGACACTAAAGATGTGGCACTCTAGGTGTGACATTAAGATGTGTCACTCTACGATGTGACACTGGGATGTGGCACTCTAAGATGTGGCGCTGCAAGATGTGGACTCTAAGATGTGACACTAAGATGCGTCACTCTAAGGTGTGGCACTTTAAGATGTGGCACTCTCAGATATGTGACTCGAAGGTGTGGCACTCTAAGATGAGGCACTCTAAGGTGTGGCACTCTCAGATGTGACACTAGATGCGTCCTCTAAGGTGTGGCACTTAGATGTGGCACTCTCAGATGTGACAGTGATGTGCACTCTAAGATGTTGACACTAAGATGCGTCACTTCTAAGGTGTGGCACTCTAAGATGTGGCACTCTAAGATGGCACTCTAAGATGATTCTTTCTATGATGTGGCACTGCAAGATGTGGCACTCTAAGATGTGGTACTCTAAGATGTGACACTAAGATGCTGTCACTCTAAGGTGTGGCACTGTAAGATGTGTACTAAGATGTGGCACTCTAAGATATGATACTAGGTGCGTCACTCTAAGATGTGGCGTTGTAAGATGTAGCACTCTAAGATGTGACAGCTCTAAGATGCGTCACTTTTAGGTGTACTCTCAGATGTGACACTAAGATGTGGCGCTGTGTTGTGGCACTTTAGGGTGGCACTCTAGATAAGACGCTGTGGGTGTGGCACTCTAGATGTGGCACTATATGATGCGTCACTCTGGGGTGTGGTACTCGAAGATGTGGCACTCTAAGATGTGGCACACTAGGGTGTGGCACTTTCCAGATGTGGCACTCTCAGATGTGGCGCTCTAAGGTGTGGCGCTCTAAGATGTGTCACTAAGGTGTGGCGCTCTGTGGTGTGGAGCTTTAAGATGTGGCACTCTATGATGTGACACTAGATGTGTCACTCTAAGATGTGTCCTCCAAGATGTGACACTTTTAGATGTGGCACTCTATGATGTAACCTGTGGACGTAGTAAATCTGTGACACTCCAACGAAGTGACACTTGAAGGTTATTGACACTAAGATGTGACCTCAGGAAGACGTGACACACTCAAAGAGACGATAATAATATTTTAAGTACCTTCATATTTGCTTATGGTCAATTGTTGTTGACTGGTCAGTAAGAGAATAAATATATATATATATATATATATATATATATATATATATATATATATATATATATATATATATATATATATATATATATATATATATATATATATATATATATATATGGAACAGAAAATGTTTACCCATGCATCGCTAACTCGGCTCGAGTCGTCATATTCACCCCAACTTCTGAGTGACAATGTGACGCTTGGCTGTAAAATAATATCTCTGCAAAAGTAATTTCTACTTCATTCCTTTCTTAGGGACAATCTAGTACACGTATTCAAAAATGATACTCGCTATCTTATCAGTTTCAATTTGAAATTATTGGTCGGTGCCCTAAATTGGGCTATTAATGTGACGAGGTTATCCTGCCAGGGTGGCTGACGACGACGATGACTAACCCCCCAGCCAAGGGGGAGGGAGGACGAGGTTATCAAGGTGCTCTCGGTGTGGGTCTGCCCACACCTCGGTCACCTAAATGTCACTTCACTATATCTACTTGGATGGCGGCGCTGGACAATCAGTACCAGGGTTACGTCACTCTGGATGGCAGTGCCCAGACCACTGGTGGCGGGGTGATGTCTACTACCTGGGTGGCAGTGCCCAAGCCATCAGACCCAGGGTTGATGTCACTAGTGCCAGTGACCTCATCAGGGACGCCTCACAACTTGACCTCAGCCATCACTGTTAGTCACCTCAAGAGTCAACAGTTTGTTGGGGTCCAGTATCAGGCAGCTGGCGTGGGGCCCTGTCACACCAGCGCCTCGCCCTGATCTTCTGAGGGTCTCTCACACGTTTCTCATTCTGATGGGTATGAGGTTCAGGGCGTGTCACCACCCTGTCGTGCGTCCTCCGGCACTATCATGACCTACACCTGAGCAATACGTAACT
>NW_024739993.1:0-2419 GCF_018991925.1 Homarus americanus | reverse complement strand
TGTACTATAATGGGTTATTCTAGTGTGACCGACAGCCACAGAGAAACTGTGGGAATTGCGGGCAAGCGAGTGTTACGAGCTCACAGCCTTGCCGGCGGAACACAGGATGCCAAATCCACCGAACATTGACCGTTGAAGTACCTGTATAAGAGAGAGAGAGTAAGGCAACATTGCGGCGAAGAGAAAAGTTAGAAAGATTGTCAACTAAAGGAGGAGAGACAATAAGACGAAGTGCCGTTGATTCCACCTTATCTAACAGTTCGACAGAAGAAGAGCCACCCCAAATATGAGAGCAGTACTCCAAGTTAGGACAAACGAATCCCTTATAAACTTGAAGCAACTGCTCAGGAGTGAATTAGCTACGGCAAGTACGGCCTCTGTACATCATTCCCAACTTTCGGAAGGCAACATTGGCAATGTTGTGGATGTGTGGCTACCATGACATAATAGAGGAAATTTTGAGTCCTAGCATATCTATTTTAGAACTTGGCACAATGATAGCGAACTGAAATGTGATTGGTGGGAGGTCATCTAATTTGGAAAGTGTAATTGGTAAAAACTGAGTTTTATTACTATTGAATTTAACCAAGTTTATACCTACCCATTCAGAGATGCTGTACAGATCCGCATTGATAGATGAAATGATATCAGCTCTTGAAACAGCTCTAGTTTGAGAGTTAGGAGGAAGGGGAAAATGTGAAGAAGAGTGAAGAGTAGAATCATCAGCGTAAGAATGGAGAGAGTTAGTCATAGTGTTGAGTAAATCATTGATAAAAAGAAGGAAGAGAGTAGGTGCGAGAACAGAACCCTGTGGGACACCACTATTGGTAGAGAAAGAGCGAGAGGTCGTTTCCCTGGACAACAATTGCCATGGATCGGTTCTAAAGGAAGCTAGAAATTACAGAACAAATTGGGGGAGAGAAACTATAAGAGAGAAGTTTAGATAATAAAGAATTGTTCCATACTATGTTAAATGCTTTGGAGATGTCGAAGGCCGCGACGAAAGTTTCCCCATAATCCCTTAGAGAGGATGACCAAAGATGCGTGCAGTAGGAGAGCAGTTCACCAGTAGGTCTCACCTGGCGAAAGCCATGCTGGTGATCGGACAAAGGTGAAAAGCGTTCACGGTAACGGAGAAAATTAAAGTTGAAGATAGTTTCGAAAATATTCGAGAGGGATGAAGTTAGGGCAATGAGGCGATAGTTAGAGGGATTAGAATGGTCACCTTTCTTCGGGATGGGCTGAACCAAGGAATGCTTCCAAGAAGAATGAAAAGTTTGGGTTTTGAGGCAAATACAAAACAGGTGAGCAAGCACAGGGTCAAGAAATTCAGCACACTCCCTCAGAATACGAGGGGTGTATTCTGTTCGGTCCATGCACCTTACTCACATCCAACCTGGATAACACACCAGTGACCCTAAGAGTGTAGATTATAGGAAAGTGCATAGGTTCAGTAGGGGGAGCAGTATTAGGAGGGATAGAGCTGGAATCGTCTAAGGTGAAGTTAGAGGAGAATAAGGTGCCAGGAAGATTGGCTTTATCAGGAGGAGAGGTGGCTATAGAGTTATCAGGTCGGAAAAGAGGAGGAAGAGAGGGAGTGCAGAAGTTATTACAGATATTTTTGGTAAAGGACCAGAAGAATTTACTAGTTACACCTTCGCCGCCATTTTATTACCTTAAAATTAAATATCCTAATAAATAAGTAGCTACCCTAGCTGTGTTGAGTTAGTTGAGCCGCAGATCTATGCGGCATTCAGTGACTGTTGCCTCATAGTCAATATCTGCGACTATTGTCGGCATTGGGGCCGAAGCTCTCGTTCCCCTGAGGCAGAGCAAAGCAGACCTAAGGAGAGAGAAGGACAGTCGACATCTCATCCAGGCTGTAACATAACTTCTGGGCTGCTGCTTCTGTTCGGATAGCACCTCTGCGAGTTTGGCGTAGACACATCTTGCACTTGGTCCCATCCCACCAGAGGTTGTGAACACCAGAGGAGTGAAGCGGCCTTGATCAACGTTCTGAATTATCTCCGCCTATCCTCTTATCTTGTTGTTCTCGTTCCTCCTATGTGCAGCATCGAAAGCTAAATTACGGTGACATGCGGCCATGGGATAAAAAATCCCGATGTTGAAGAAGGCTCGTTGTCCCCGCGTCCAGAATCCTCGAGCACTGACATCAACACGGGCTTCGTTTGATGTGTTTGAAGTCCTATGTTGGAAACTCTCACCGTCCAATGGAAGGAAGGTCGATTCTACCCTGATATCATGACATATTTCCTTCAACATATTTGCAGTGAGATCCCTTACTTCGTAATGCCTCATGCATATGAAGACTGCTTTCTTACACACCATGGCGTGATCGACGTCATAGGAGGAGCCACACACGCATTGGGAGGGCAAACCTTCTACTGGCCTACCTTGC